>NW_026290787.1:950000-972500 GCF_023373465.1 Oncorhynchus keta
GTCTTTCCATGAGCTTCTCTCAAACTTGGTAGTTTTTCCTTCTTAGTAGAAATGCAGCAGGGTTTGAGCTCATTACTGTTTGCTTGGGAAGTAGGACATAAAACAGTCCTGTGCCTGCAGTGCTGTTGATTAGCCATTGGAAGCAGACAAAAAGGGCAACGGAAGATTGCCAGGTTGGAACAAACCAGACAGCGCCATCATTAGTCTGCTCTTGTTGTGAAAGCCCTTCTCTCACATAGCAGGGGTCCAAGTGTAAGCTGCAATAAGGTCTCCACAAAGATCATTGCGACACTGCAAGATCTAGATTTCTATACCTTTATGTTTTGTACAGTTTGCATTGTTTCATGGATTAAAATGAATTCTAACGTGCACTCTCACACAGCACAATAAGTGACTTTTTAGTCCCATTTTTGTTGAGTAAAATCACTCGATCTGAATCGCTGATCATTAACAATGTGTCATGAGTTGATTGATTGATTGAATTTATGACTGACTGATGAATGGATCAGGCTTATCATTTAACGTGGACATTTATTTCAACTGCATGGGTTTGGATGGCGATTCTACCTCATGAAATCAGTATCTCCCTTGGCGTTCTGCTATGGGGCAGAAATGCAGGTCATTGTTCTGGACATTATGCAGAATCAACACGGCTACTGTGACAGGTGTATAGCTGTTTCGCTTCAGCAGGACTGGTCTGATGAAAGTGCTTCAGCGAATTGAACAAGGTCTTATTTAATGATGCTTTGTAATACCAAGGATGCCTGAGCTGCCCACCAACATGTATTCTTTTGTCATTTGTTTCGTTGTTTGGCACCCCATGGCCGCAGACATTATAAGCCTTGTTCTTTTTCAGGGAACAAAACGTCGACCTTCTGTTGTTGTCAGCTTCCGACAACGTGAACTTTAAGACAAAAGTACTGTCTCCGTGTTCTGTGCTTTCACACTCTTCTGGAATCAAAAGGAGCAATTTTCTGCCAGTTAAAAATGGAGATTTGGAACATACACCAATAGTTTAGTCCCTCTAGTCGCCATCCCTCCTGGTGCTATAGTAACTAGACCACTGTCCTTCCTCTATCCCCTACCTCTGATTTAGATTCACTGTACTGTAAGATTGCTTTGATTGAAACTGGCTGTTAATCTTCTTCCCCGCGCGTTAAACTCCGCCCGTGGGCTAAGCCTTCCATAATGAATGCTCAACACTGGCTCAAGCACCCGAAGACAAACGTTGTTGGGGCAGAATATAAGGTCATCCACCCGAATAAGGCTGTGTTCTTTGCAGACTCTAACCATGGCAGGCAGTGGAGGCAGTCGCCAGGGAACACATGTCATTAACAGACTGAAAGCTTGTACCCAGGTGGGCGCTAATTGTGTTATTTCTCAATTTGCTTCCCCTACGCACAGACTGAACGCGGCCTGTTGAGTGACGGGCGAGAGATTAAGCACGGGAAACAAACACGCTGATTGTTGATCGGGAAAAAAATCCACATGAATGAAACCTAATTGAGGGGACGTGTAAACATTTGGATAAGTGGTGGAGGCAGAGAGTCGTTGGTGTGTTTCTGTGGTCTAATCAGACTAAAGGAAATACTGTGTGTAAAAGGTGGTTGTCTATGTTTTAATTACAGATGACTTGAGGGTCATATTAAATATGTGAGACTGAATGGAGCATATTGCAGTTCAAACACCATCACTTCCTCATCCTGGACTTTTACGTCACTGTGAGGTTTCAGATCTATTTTCCAGGATCCAGGTCCAATATAACTACAGATTATGCTGTGTAAGACAATTTGTCTTATTTTAACAGGTGGTTTCCTTGTTACAGTGTAACGCCGGAGGGCACTGGCAGAATAGCCTACTTTGCAGAGCATAAATGACAGTGTGAGACAGGAAACTTAGAGGGATTGTAAAAATGACAATCTGCAGTTGTAACATCCATTTCTGGATGTGTGACGTGTGCTCCCTCACCGGCCTCTAGGTCACCAGAACGACAGATTTTTACCTTGCCAGCTCGGGGATTTGATCCAGCAACCTTTCGGATCCAGGCTATCTTCAGGCTGTCTTGTCTCCCTCCTCTCTTCTGGAGGTGGATCCAGGCTGTCTTCCCTCCCTCCCTCCTCTCCTCTGGAGATGGATCCAGGCTGTCTTCCCTCCCTCACCCTCCTCTCCTCTGGAGGTGGATCCAGGCTGCCTTCCCTCCCTCCTCTCTTCTGGAGGTGGATCCAGTCTGTCTTCCCTCCCTCCCTCCTCTCTTCTGGAGGTGGATCCAGTCTGTCTTCCCTCCCTCCTCTCCTCTGGAGGTGGATCCAGTCTGTCTTCCCTCCCTCCCTCCTCTCTTCTGGAGGTGGATCCAGTCTGTCTTCCCTCCCTCCTCTCTTCTGGAGGTGGATCCAGGCTGCCTTCCCTCCCTCCTCTCTTCTGGAGGTGGATCCAGTCTGTCTTCCCTCCCTCCTCTCTTCTGGAGGTGGATCCAGGCTGCCTTCCCTCCCTCCTCTCTTCTGGAGGTGGATCCAGTCTGTCTTCCCTCCCTCCCTCCTCTCTTCTGGAGGTGGATCCAGTCTGTCTTCCCTCCCTCCTCTCCTCTGGAGGTGGATCCAGTCTGTCTTCCCTCCCTCCTCTCTTCTGGAGGTGGATCCAGTCTGTCTTCCCTCCCTCCTCTCTTCTGGAGGTGGATCCAGTCTGTCTTCCCTCCCTCCTCTCCTCTGGAGGTGGATCTAGTCTGTCTTCCCTCCCTCCTCTCTTCTGGAGGTGGATCCAGTCTGTCTGATCCAGCCTGTCTTCTCTCCCTCCTCTCTTCTGGAGCTGGATCCAGGCTGTCTCTCCCTCCCTCCCTCCTCTCCTCTGGAGGTGGATCCAGTCTGCCTTCCCTCCCTCCCTCCCTCCTCTCCTCTGGAGGTGGATCCAGGCTGTCTTCTCTCCCTCCCTCCTCTCCTCTGGAGGTGGATCCAGTCCGTCTGAACCAGGCTGTCTTCCCTCCCTCCCTCCTCTCATCTGGAGGTGGATCCAGGCTGCCTTCCCTCCCTCCCTCCCTCCTCTCCTCTGGGGGTGGATCCAGGCTGTCGTCTCTCCCTCCCTCCTCTCCTCTGGAGGTGGATCCAGTCTGTCTGATCCAGGCTGTCTTCCCTCCCTCCCTCCTCTCATCTGGAGGTGGATCCAGGCTGCCTTCCCTCCCTCCCTCCCTCCCTCCTCTCATCTGGAGGTGGATCCAGGCTGCCTTCCCTCCCTTCCTCCTCTGGAGGTGGATCCAGGCTGTCTTCTCTCCCTCCTCTCATCTGGAGGTGGATCCAGGCTGCCTTCCCTCCCTTCCTCCTCTGGAGGTGGATCCAGGCTGTCTTCTCTCTCTCCTTCCTCTCTTCCAGAGGGGGATCCAGGCTGTCTTCTCTCCCTCCCTCCTCTCTTCTGGAGGTGGATCCAGGCTGTCTTCTCTCCCTCCCTCCTCTCTTCTGAAGGTGGATCCAGGCTGTCTTCTCTCCCTCCCTCCTCTCCTTTGGAGGGGGATCCAGGCTGTCTTCCCTCCCTCCCTCCTCTCCTCTGGAGGGGGATCCAGGCTGTCTTCCCTCCCTCCCACCTCTCCTCTGGAGGGGGATCCAGGCTGGTTTCTGAACTCCTGCTGCTCCCCCTCCTACACAGCTGTGTGTGGGCCGAATCCAAGCCCCAAGGCTGCATGGCAGAAAGGCTCGGGTCTTCACTGGGCTATGCAGTAATACGTGAGACTCTAAAGCCCAACTCTGTATGGACTCTCTGACAACAGCAAGTGGTTGAGTAAAGAGAGAGTGCTTCTGGAGAGGTGCTGGGAGAGAGAGAAAGAGAGAGACAGAGAAAGAGAGACAGAGAGATAGTAGAATAGTGGCTTGGTGTCAACCCTTACCTGACAATACCAAGGGATTGGTTTTTCAGTTCTTCCTCATCAATTCCTCTTCGCTAAATTCACCGTGAAATAATTCTGAAGGAAAGACACCACCTCTGCACCTGAGGACCTCTGCACCTACACTTTTGTAACTCATGTCAAGAAAACAATTAAGAATTCAATTATGTGAAAATGCATTTTTCTCCACAAGTCGTCCTCTTGCTTGTTATCTAAAGTTCACTGAAGTTCATTAAAACAATTTGCTAAAACTAACTATGCTGAATCTTTTCTGCAAAGGCTTAAAAACAAATTATTCTGTGGTTATTTTCTAACTTCTCCCTTGTTAGTTTCGCCCTAAAAGAACAAATTGCTTTTTAACAACATTTGCGGTGCAGGCTTTGTGTCGTCCACCTCATTTGTAACATGTCATTGAGACTAACAACGTCCCTGTTCCACATATTCTAATTAGCTTTTCTTTTCTCTCCTCTATCAAATTACGGTGAATTACTTGTTTGAGTGTGCGTACTGTGTATCAATGTGTATATGTGCATGCATGTGTGTGTCTGTGCAGCAAATGTATACCCCACTCTGTTGACTGGAGATTCTGATAGGAACCCAATCACACAGGTTACCCCACTCTGTTGACTGGAGATTCTGATAGGAACCCAATCACACAGGTTACCCCACTCTGTTGACTGGAGATTCTGATAGGAACCCAATCACACAGGTTGCCCCACTCTGTTGACTGGAGATTCTGATAGGAACCCAATCACACAGGTTACCCCACTCTGTTGACTGGAGATTCTGATTGGAACCCAACCACCCAGGTTAGTGTTTGTGTGTGTGTGTGTTCGTGCTACTGTGAGCCCAGCCCCTCCCCTGTGACTCCCTCCTGATTCTGGGATATGGGCCTGTAATCGCACACACACACACACACACACACACACACACACACACACACACACACACACACACACACCTCCTTAACACCAAAGACTACCTGCTGGTCCCACCTTTACCTTTGAGTCCCTTCCTCTTCTCCTCAGTCACACACTCTGCTCTCTCTTTTCCTCTCTTCATCCCTCCTTTAACTCACTCTCACTCCATCTTATCTCTGACAGACCATGCCGCTCCCCCTCCTCCGGTCGCACCGCCACCTCGTCTCCTGTTGAGAGGTGCTCGTGCTGTGAGTCTGTTAGTGTACAGGCCCACTCTGCTCTCTCTTTTCCTCTCTTCATCCCTCCTTTAACTCACTCTCACTCCATCTTATCTCTGCCAGACCATGCCTCTCCCCCTCCTCCGGTCGCACCGCCACCCCGTATCCTGTTGAGAGGTGCTCGTGCTGTGAGTCTGAAAGACGTAACAGTTGAGGTGTAGGTAGATACTTACGGAGTGCCGTGTGAATCACTGCAGAGGGGCGGCTACACAGTTAAGGATCAATTAGCCGCCTTAATTCGGATCATTTGAGTCGACTTCATTAGGTCTATTACCTCTCTGGCTGATAAAAAATTTGCCAAGTGATGCCGTTATTTGTGTTTACTAATTACAGTTGTTGTAGCGGGTGACTGTATCCTTAAGATGAATGCTTTACGAGTCCCTATACACATACATACACCAACACACAGAGAGAGAGAGAGAGAGAGAGAGAGAGAGAGAGAGAGAGAGAGAGAGAGAGAGAGAGAGAGAGAGAGAGAGAGAGAGAGAGAGAGAGAGAGAGAGAGAGAGAGAGAGAGAGAGAGAGAGAGAGAGAGAGAGAGAGAGAGAGAGAGAGAGAGAGAGAGAGAGAGATTGTGTCATCTACTTGAATCAGCCATTGCTTATCATAAACTAATGATCTGGCTTTTCTAATGATCATAGTGCAGCAGTTTACCTAATGAGTGAAGTGGCGTTGTTTCTTTGATCGTGTGTGTGATGCTTTATCTTCAGATCTTTAGATGCATTACACTGTTTTTTGCTGATGTTACGGGGGGGTGTAAATTATCAACCCAGATTGCTTTTCTTCAGTTAATCATCTCCTTTTATGTTATTCATTTGTCATTGGTTATTGTTTGTCCAAGTAACGCAGTAGCAGTCTGATATGTAGTGCAGTGTAAATGCTGATGGGGACTGATGGCTTTGCAGGCAATGACTAAGCTGGAATTTACAATTACAGTCATGATTACAATCCTCTCTCATCATAATTGCTGTGACTGGGATGTCAGACCAGATTGGGAACATGTTGTATTTTCTATATAACAAATAGCACTTTGTCTCTGGGGTCAAGACCAATGAATCACATGTACTGTGTCATAAGCCTAATAGACTATTCCATAATGTTGTACTGTGTTCACAGCCAGTAATTACTGAGTTTAGACAACCCAAACTACCCTAACGACTGTAGAAGTTGTATTTGCAAGGACAGACTGTTGCAAGGACAGTCTAAGACTTTTATCTCCCTCACCAACTTCAAACATCTGCTATCTGAGCAGCTGCAGCTGTACATAGTCTATTGGTAAATAGCCCACCCAATTTACCTACCTCATCCCCATACTGTTTTTATTTATTTACTTTTCTGCTCTTTTGCACACCAGTATCTCTACCTGCACATGACCATCTGATCATTTATCACTCCAGTGTTAATCTGCTAAATTGTAATTATTCCCCTACCTCCTCATGCCTTTTGCACACAATGTATATAGACTCTTTCTTTTCTACTGTGTTATTGACTTGTTAATTGTTTACTCCATGTGTAACTCTGTGTTGTCTGTTCACACTGCTATGCTTTATCTTGCCCAGGTCGCAGTTGTAAATGTGAACTTGTTCTCAACTAGCCTACCTGGTTAAATAAAGGTGAAATAAAAAAATAAAAAATAAAACATTGACATGCACAGAAAATGATGTGTGAAATGGTTAGCAATTTTGTGGTCTTCTGGATTCCATTTGAGTCCCTCTTGTTGTAATAGGATCTCTTCTGCCTTGTCATAGCAGGAAGTTAAGACTTGTTCCCCTTAACTCAATGATCTCTGTGCTACAGTACAGACAGACAGACAGACAAGCATTCACTTCCATTACATTTTCCATTCCCCACACTAAACCAACCTCCCTGAGTAAAAACACACACAGTACCGAGTAATGGTCCTCATTTCTATCAAGCCCATATGCTATTACAGAGTGCTTGTGTGTTTGACCATGAAAGTGGAGGAGTGTTTGTGTGTCTCTCTCTCCCCGCACACAGAGAGAAACCAACGAGGGCCCTTTAAAATGGGATGTAGTGCTGACAATCCTTCAGTCGAGTCACAGAGAGACTCCTGGGTAAATAGCGACGGCCATGTTTGACTGTGAATTTATCCGAAGGTACATCCCTGTAATGAATTACCGTGGTGCCTTCCAGGTGATGCATTTCCCTTTATAGACTCAATTATCTGTGCCATAAAAGAGGCTGCTCTCCGGGATGGCTCGGTGAGGAAAAATACATAACTCCTTATAAGTACTTCATGAGGGGAGTGGGTTGAAGCTTATTGTGAGTGTATAGTACAAGTGGCAACAGGAAGTGAGACTCATAAACCTTGAGTGTATAGTACAAGTGGCAACAGGAAGTGAGACTCATAAACCTTGAGTGTATAGTACAAGTGGCAACAGGAAGTGAGACTCATAAACCTTGAGTGTATAGTACAAGTGGCAACAGGAAGTGAGACTCTTAATCCTTGAGTGTATAGTACAAGTGGCAACAGGAAGTGAGACTCATAAACCTTGAGTGTACTGTACAAGTGGCAACAGGAAGTGAGACTCTTAATCCTTGAGTGTACTGTACAAGTGGCAACAGGAAGTGAGACTCATAAACCTTGAGTGTATAGTACAAGTGGCAACAGGAAGTGAGACTCATAAACCTTGAGTGTACTGTACAAGTGGCAACAGGAAGTGAGACTCATAAACCTTGAGTGTACTGTACAAGTGGCAACAGGAAGTGAGACTCTTAATCCTTGAGTGTACTGTACAAGTAGCAACAGGAAATTAGACTCTTAAACCTGGATGTTCTCACATAGACTTATTTACACACTTGATATGAAACTCTCATCAATGAACACTGAGGTTTTCTGTGATTAGTGGTCTGTGTGTGAAGCCGATGACGATGGCGCCACTAACACTGTGTTACCTGACTGTTCAATGTAGCTGATAGTCATGTTATCCAGTAGCTTAACTCATGAGAGGTTTACCATCATCCAGTCTTGTGGTCAGTCTATAGCTGACGGTCATCAGCTGTTGTAAGGGAGGGTGTTAATGAAGGATGACTCTATCTGTGCTTGACTCATCCATAACGTAACTGTTGTATTCACAACGATAACTCTGCGACAGCGGTTTCTAATCAACCGTGTTGTTCTTTAGCTCAAACTCGAGTGACCGTTACAGAACAAAGCAATCCATCCCTTATCACAATACATCAGGCATAGCCCAACAATAACAGCACTGTCCAACTGTGTTCTAATATTACTCTCAATGCAGCACTGTAAACGTAGTGTGCAGACATAACAGTAACACTGCATGAAACTGTTGTCTCATGACTATGAGAAGAGACCAACTAAGCTGGCTGTATGAACCACCATGTTTAAGACCAAATGGTTTTTGGTTGAGAATAGCTGTTGTAGTACTCTGACAAAATACATGACAAGGAACATCAACACTATTGTAAATCCTCAGTGAATATACAGAGATATCCAAATGCCTACTGTATCTATCGGATCAGTAGTTTGAGTACCAACACTACTTTTGGTTCGATACTGACTCACACACTGTATGTGCCAGAGGAATTGTGTGTTTACAGTACCGGTCTGGATTTGAAAGGCTAACAGAATACCAGAGGCAGTTTGTCTTTGTGCTGGAGAGTATTGCCCACATAGATCTTATTTCAAATATATAGCGCAACCCTGGAGAAAGCCACTTTATTTTAATGTGACAGGTATTGGATTTGCTGAAGAGTGTATATTTAAATGTGCTTGAACTTGGCACATTTAAGCGGTTTGCACTTTTTCTGCTTGTGGTGCAGATCTGCAGTGAAATGACTTTTTCCTGGTTCCATGGTGCAGTACTGTCGCCCTCTCCTTTCCACTCACCTCTGTCCCATGAAAGCTCTTCAACTTCTCAGTACTTCTGTGGAATCCAACACACTTTCTGAGGCTGAGTTTTATGCCATGTTGGCAGTTCAGGAGTGACTGGATGACAGGTCGAGTCCAGGATTCAGGGTTTGGTTTCCATAGAGACAGGATGTCCTAAGCAGGCATCACAGAGAACAGAGAACACCATGTCAGGGTCCAATTATACCACAGAACTTTTTTGTAGAATCCAGTATTTTACTCTATTACTGCTCACCATAGGCTTGTTACTGATCTACATTGATATAATGGCTGAGGGTAATAGGTTAGTGAAGATGTGACTTACAGCAGAGGATTCTTCATGTTCTCCTGTCTGGGTATTTCTCCAGCTCTGTGCTTTTCACAGATCTGGCTAATTACCGTAATCTTCCTATAGATAACGTATCAGTTATGATCAAATCCCTCCTAAATATGTTGTTTTGTTTCAAAACGCTTCAGTGTAAAGATTCAAGGTTCCCTCTGTGATTAAACAAGGCTTTGGAATCAGATTATATTGAGGCAGCCATCTTGGTGGTTGGCTTTTCCCTCAGAGGACTCGCTCCCGATATCGCAACCCGGGCAACGGCTAAAGCGAAGCAGTAATTAACGTGGCTGCCCTAGTTCCTCTCCTCGCCACGGCCCATGATATCTCAGGGCCTACAAGGTGGACGCTATTCACAGGCAAATTATCTCAACAGTTCAAAATATCAGGGGAAGTCATCAAGTCCTGGAACAGCGCTAAACAACACATTTATATCAGCGGCTCCGCTGTGTGTTTTACCAGCCGCTATTGTTCAGCCTAATTCATTTGTTTACTAAGAACTGACACTATACCTGGAGCCTCATTCCCCTATGAGTGGAAAATATAGAATTACGGTCCCTCCTCTATGGCTTTCTCCATAGAAACAATGTGCACTTTCTCCATAGAAACAACGTGCACTTTCTCCATAGAAACACCATGCACAGAAAGGAGTAGCACCCACCAGCGGGTTGGAGAGAGCGCTTGGCTGAGGAAAGGTCTGCTTTATTGACGCTATAGGACTCCAGGGACTCCGGGAAGTAAAAGCGCAACAGTGCAGCGTCTAAGCCGAGCCATCAGGCGACCCAATCTCCTCTCAGCAGCAGAGCAGCCAGCCAGTCAGTCACTGGTCAATTAGTGCTCTCTGTGGAAATGCTTTCCCTCCCACTGATAAGACCTAGCTCTTTCACACCAGACCCTTAATCAACTGCCTGGAGCATTAATGCACAGATTAGGCCTGTATCGGCCCGCGCAGAGCAGAGTGGGCCTGTATCGGCCCGCGCAGAGCAGAGTGGGCCTGTATCGGCCCGCGCAGAGCAGAGTGGGCCTGTACACTAACAGACTCACAGCACTAGCACCTCTCAACAGGAGACGAGATGGCGGTGCGACCGGAGGAGGGGGAGCGGCATGGTCTGTCAGAGATAAGATGGAGTGAGAGTGAGTTAAAGGAGGGATGAAGAGAGGAAAAGAGAGAGCAGAGTGTGTGACTGAGGAGAAGAGGAAGGGACTCAAAGGTAAAGGTGGGACCAGCAGGTAGTCTTTGGTGTTAAGGAAAAAAGTCTTTGGTGTTAAGGAAAAACAATCACATTATTCACATTTATTTCCCTGCTTACATTTGGTTTGAGAAGAGTAAAAGGTCAATGTGTGTTCTAGTGCTGCAGATGGCCCTCATTTATTACATCCAGCCATGAAAGAATCTCAGATAAGATATAAAAATTACATTTAGAGTAACTCGGCTTGCTCCAAGGCTGCAAAAGGAAGACACAGCCAAAACCTGCCATATTCAAAGGAGATTTGTGAAGGTACACTGCATTCAATTCCACACTAGATTGTGTCTCTCCAGAACAGTGAATATCCAAGGGGAGATATCAGTGTAATTCCTTCTCAAATGAAGAGCCAGCTACCTCGCTCCAGCTACCCATCTCCACCCACACGACTCATACAAGTGCACTTTAAAGAGAACTGTTTCAGGCCCAGTGAATCCTTGATATTTTCTTGTTGTTTACAAACAGTTGGATTATGGCCCATTGCCTCCTTAACACGTCATGCCTCTCTCCCTGGCCTCTGCAATGCTCTAGACACCATTATCCCGACAATGCTCTAGACACCATTATCCCGACAATGCTCTAGACACCATTATCCCGACGATGCTCTAGACACCATTATCCCGATGATGCTCTAGACACCATTATCCCGACAATGCTCTAGACACCATTATCCCGACAATGCTCTAGGCACCATTATCCCAACGGTGCTCTAGACACCATTATCCTGACGATGCTCTAGACACCATTATCCCGACAATGCTCGAGACACCATTATCCCAACAATGCTCTAGGCACCATTATCCCGACGATGCTCTAGACACCATTATCCCGGCAATGCTCTGGGCGCCATTATCCCGACAATGCTCTATGCACCATTATCCCAACAATGCTCTAGGCACCATTATCCCGACGATGCTCTAGACACCATTATCCCGGCAATGCTCTAGGCGCCATTATCCCGACAATGCTCGATGCACCATTATCCCAACAATGCTCTAGACACCATTATCCCGACAATGCTCAAGACACCATCAAGACACCAAAACTGTTCGCTGCTCTGGCCCCCCAATGGTGGAACAAACTCCCTCACGACGCCAGGACAGCGGAGTCAATCACCACCTTCCGGAGACACCTGAAACCCCACCTCTTCAAGGAATACCTAGGATAGGGTAAGTAATCCTTCTCACCCCCTAAAAAGATTTAGATGCACTATTGTAAAGTGGCTGTTCCACTGGATGTCATAAGGTGTATGCACCAATCTGTAAGTCGCTCTGGATAAGAGCATCTGCTAAATGACTTAAATGTAAATGTAAAAATTATCCCAACAATGCTCTAGACACCATTATCCCGACAATGCTCTGGGCACCATTATCCCAACAATGCTCTAGACACCATTATCCTGACAATGCTCTGGGCACCATTATCCCAACAATGCTATAGACACCATTATCCCGACAATGCTCGAGACACCATTATCCCAACAATGCTCGAGACACCATTATCCCAACAATGCTCTAGACACCATTATCCCGACAATGCTCTAGGCACCATTATCCCAACAATGCTCTAGGCACCATTATCCCGACAAGCAGTTTACCAGTGTTGGTTTAAAGCCCTCTCTCTCTCTAACATTGAGTGAGTGAGTACTTGGCGTACTCTTTTTAGCGCGAGAGAGAACGTCAGCCACTGAGTATATATCCACATGTTGTACTGCAGGGTCGTAAAGTCTCCTACTTAACAGAAGCATTTCTTGAATATCAGTACAGTTTCTGTGCCCTTTTTACATAAATCGTTGATTAGTAATTGTGGTTGAGTACTGAGGACAGCTCACGAGGTGTCCTAAATATCTGCAAACGAGGTGGGACTAGAGACTTCATGCATAGCTTTAATTTATACCCATGCATGTCAAATGTCTTTATTCTCAGCACTTATGCGACCAATTCTCTACTCTGAGACGCTTTGTGGATATGGGCCCAGATCTCAAAATGCTGTTATAAAAAAATGTTGAATGTTTGTTTAACATAATAATAAAAAATGTAACCCACTGTAAAGACTTTGATTGTGTTGCACTGCTCATGTCCGCGTCCTCAAACGTAACTGTCCGCGTCCCCTACAGAACTGTCTGCGTCCCCGTACAGAACTGTCCGCGTCCCCGTACAGAACTGTCCTCGTCCCCGTACAGAACTGTCCTTGTCCCCATACAGAACTGTCCGTGTCCCCATACAGAACTGTCCTCGTCCCCGTACAGAACTGTCCGCGTCCCCGTACAGAACTGTCCTCGTCCCCATACAGAACTGTCCGTGTCCCCATACAGAACTGTCCTCATCCCCGTACAGAACTGTCCGCGTTCCCGTACAGAACTGTCCGTGTCCACGTACAGAACTCTCCTCGTCCCCGTACAGAACTGTCCTCTTCCCCGTACAGAACTGTCCGCTTCCCCGTACAGAACTGTCCGTGTCCACGTACAGAACTGTCCTCGTCCCCGTACAGAACTGTTCTCGTGCCCGTACAGAACTGTCCTCGTCCCCATACAGAACTGTCCTCCTCCCCGTACAGAACTGTCCTCGTTCCCGTACAGAACTGTCCTCGTCCCCGTACAGAACTGTCCTCGTCCCCGTACAGAACTGTCCGCGTCCCCGTACAGAACTGTCCTCGTCCCCGTACAGAACTGTCCGCGTCCCCGTACAGAACTGTCCGCGTCCCCGTACAGAACTGTCCTCGTCCCCGTACAGAACTGTCCGCGTCCCCGTACAGAACTGTCCTCGTCCCCGTACAGAACTGTCCGCGTCCACGTACAGAACTGTCCTCGTCCCCGTACAGAACTGTCCGCGTCCCCGTACAGAACTGTCCGCGTCCCCGTACAGAACTGTCCGCGTCCCCGTACAGAACTGTCCGCGTCCCCGTACAGAACTGTCCTCGTCCCCGTACAGAACTGTCCGCATCCCTGTACAGAACTGTCCGCGTCCCCGTACAGAACTGTCCGTGTCCACGTACAGAACTGTCCCCGTACAGAACTGTCCGTGTCCACGTACAGAACTGTCCTTGTCCCCGTACAGAACTGTCCTCGTCCCCGTACAGAACTGTCCGTGTCCACGTACAGAACTGTCCTCGTCCCCGTACAGAACTGTTCTCGTGCCCGTACAGAATTGTCCTCGTCCCCATACAGAACTGTCCTCCTCCCCGTACAGAACTGTCCTCGTTCCCGTACAGAACTGTCCTCTTCCCCGTACAGAACTGTCCTCCTCCCCGTACAGAACCGTCTATGTCCCCATACAGAACTGTCCGCGTCCCCGTACATAACTGTCCGCGTCCCCGTACAGAACTGTCCGCGTCCCCGTACAGAACTGTCCGCGTCCCTGTACAGAACTGTCCACGTCCCCGTACAGAACTGTCCGCGTCCCCGTACAGAACTGTCCGCGTCCCCGTACAGAACTGTCCTCGTCCCCGTACAGAACTGTCCGCGTCCCTGTACAGAACTGTCCACGTCCCCGTACAGAACTGTCCGCGTCCCCGTACAGAACTGTCCGCGTCCCCGTACAGAACTGTCCGCGTCCCCGTACAGAACTGTCCCCGTACAGAACTGTCCGCGTCCCCGTACAGAACTGTCCCCGTACAGAACTGTCCGCGTCCCCGTACAGAACTGTCCGCGTCCCCGTACAGAACTGTCCTCGTCCCCGTACAGAACTGTCCGCGTCCCCGTACAGAACTGTCCGCGTCCCGTACAGAACTGTCGCGTCCCGTACAGAACTGTCCTCGTCCCCGTACAGAACTGTCCGCGTCCCCGTACAGAACTGTCCACGTCCCCGTACAGAACTGTCCGCGTCCCCGTACAGAACTGTCCGCGTCCCCGTACAGAACTGTCCGCGTCCCCGTACAGAACTGTCCGCGTCCCCGTACGGGGTGGCGCCAAGCATATTGTCCGGTTACGCGCAGAGTGGGCTCAGGTGATCTTGGGGGAATAACGATGAATTTCGCTACAGTTTTGAGATGGCGAGAAGGTGACCGAGAAGGTGACTTTAGATTTTGGGTCAACCCACATACACACACACACACACACACACGCACTCACTCACTCACTCACTCAACTCACTCACTCACTCACTCACTCACTCACTCACTCACTCACTCACTCTCTCACTCAGTCACTCTCTCACACGTACACATCAGGCTCTCACCTCTGGTCATATGAATGTATGTATTTTGTTACCACTGTGATTCTCCAGCCTTCATTCTGCATTGCTACTTATTTACTCACCACTCCTCCACTGCGGCATAACATTCAAGCTTCAGGTTATGTGCATGTTAGTGGTAAGGGACTCATTTTGAGGAAATGATTTGTGTATTAAAAGAGGGATTAGCATAACATTTGACATGACTTCATGTGTGTCTCACTCGTGAGAGTTGCCTCAGGGACTAGCTCTATTGTTTACAGTCCCTCTAAGCCGCCAGACTGATCGACGCTCGAGGTTGTTGTTATTCATTCCATTTCCAGTAGGAAACTGCAACTTCAAATAGGAACAAGATGATCCACTTCCATTCTTTCTTCTTTCTCCAGCCCACTTGTGAGGCCCACGGGACCTGAGCGACCACGGTGCGCACACAGGAAAAGGAACAGCGTCTCCACTGAGTGGTTATCCATCACGCTTTATTTTCTCTCCGCGGGGAGGCGGTCCAAGACACGTTCGCTGTTTGTTTTGCCCGATTACCACCTCAGAGGATGCCAGTGCTCTTGCGTGACCAAATTGCCTCAGGAAGGAACACATTCGGGGAGGGAAGAAGCACATCCGCCGCCATTAGCAAGGACATCAGATGCACTGTGCACTGCTTCACCTCACAATCCCAGGATGTATTCCTGGTTATCTGGACCGTCTACAGTATATGGGGACATTGCCTTGTTTTAAGGGCAGATTAGTGGAAGGTGTTTGAAGCTGCATGGGGTTTTGGGCATATCACCTCAGCCTCATCATCGTTCACACTGTAGCAGTGTTCCACAGCTGTTACACTTGACAGAAAGAGGTTCTATTTACTGTCATGCTTGTACTGGTTCTCTGGTATGTATCACGGCTGTCTACAATAAGATAGCTATGGATGTATGGTAGCCTGGGATTTTAATGGTGGTTGGTTGTGCAGCCCTGTGTAGCCCAGTTCTCTCCTCCTCCTTCATCACGTCAGTGTGATTTCCCACAGCTGACTGCCGGTGCAATGAGATGGGTATTAATGCCGACACTCGGCTGCGTGTGTGCTGCTCTCGCTCTGTGGTGATTGAGAAGGCCATTACGTATACAGCGACCCCATTGTGACAACAACGGGTGGAGAGAAAATACCAATTACCACCATGAAGCTTCAAAGTAGGCTTTCAGAGGCAGAGCAAGGAAAGAGACCTTTCTGCAGGCATGCATGCATACAGACACACATACAGACGAACACACACACACACACACACACACACACACACACACACACACACACACACACACACACACACACACACACACACACACACACACACACACACAGGCAGGCATGCATGCACACAGGCACACAGGCACACATACAGACGAACACACACACACACACACACACACACACACACACACACACACACACACACACGCACACGCACACGCACACGCACACACACACACACACACACAGGCAGGCATGCATGCACACAGGCACACAGGCACACATACAGACGAACACACACACACACACACACACACACACACACACACACACACACACACACACACACACACACACACACACACACACACACACACACAGGCAGGCATGCATGCACACAGGCACACAGGCACACATACAGACGAACACACACACACACACACACACACACACACACACACACACACACACACACACACACACACACAGGCAGGCATGCATGCACACAGGCACACATACAGACGAACACACACACACACACACACACACACACACACACACACACACACACACACACACACACACACACACACACACACACACACACACACACACACACACACACACACACACACACACACACACACACACACACAGGCAGGCATGCATGCACACAGGCACACAGGCACACATACAGACGAACACACACACACACACACACACACACACACACACACACACACACACACACACACACACACACACACACACACACACACACACACACAGGCAGGCATGCATGCACACAGGCACACAGGCACACATACAGACGAACACACACACACAAAGACAGTCAAGGAGGCATACACACAAAACGTATAACCCAGCCTCCCACAGGCAGACAGACACACACACACACACAGGCATATATATATGCATACCCACACTCACACAGTCACTTTTCTCTGCGTGATTACTGGGTAGATGTTCTGATTGTTGGGCCATTGTTGATTAGCACAGTTTATTCCCCGGCCATGCCAAAGGGCCATTTAGGGAAGTTTCTTCAACCCCCTCCATTTATCAAGAGGGAAGCCAGGCCTGATTGGAATCTTAATCAGGCGTTGCCCCAGAACGTTTTGGCTAGTTCGACTTCTTCCTCTCTTCTAACTTTTATTTCCGGGGAGAGATGGAGAGAAAGATGGAGGGAGGGGTAGCTCCTTTTGTTTCATTATTGACTCAACCTCAGCCTTGGCAACCACTCCTGGCCCGTCGTTGAGGTCGGTTGGCTACCAGCTCCAGGTGATGTAGGAGGGAGGAGAGCCGTAGGTGGGGGACAGACAGACACGACCTGGGCTGGGACTGGACTAGAGACCTGACACTATGCATAGCACTAGGCAGTAGAGATTACGGACTGATTTCCTCTCCGGATGTCCCAAACTGAGGCTAATAGCCTCTTTCGAGTCAGAGGGAGTTTTATCATGTCGGTTATGGACTATTGTCTCTGCCAGTCCTAATCTGTTTACATCCCCAACGCACTGCTTTGACAGTGTGCACACGTCCGAAATGAAATGGAGCAGAACAGTACAGACTCCTTAATGCTTCTTCTGACGAATCCTTTCTGTCTCCAGATATCCACAGCTCATTGTAACTCCCCCCCAGTTTGTAAGACTTGTTCTTTGCATCACAGTGACTGATAAAAAACAACAACATTAAAGAGCTGTTCTTATTTTACATTTGCATACTCTTCTTTACAATTCCCCAAGGAAAGTATTTCTATTCAACACACGTGCATCGACTTGGCTTTTCACCTGACCCCTGACCCTAACAGTACAGCACCATGGCCGTCTGTGTCAGGGGTCATGCACCTCTCTCCCTTCTGTCCTTTCTTCTGTCTTTCCTTCGCTCCCTCCTTCCTTCCTTCCTTGCTTCCTTCTTCCTAACAGTATTCAGGTGAAACGTGCCTTCTTCATCTCTCAATATTCTTTCTGATATCATTAAAATATTGTCTTCTCTTCTGTGCCGCCAAAAGGGCAATCATCTTATCTAAGATCTAAGATGAGTTATATTTGATGTCTGGCGTTGACTTACTGTCACGGGGGTAATTAGCTTGTTCTGGCCAACTGTCATTTATCAGCCAGTCCTTTATCTTTATCCAGCTATCAATACTCATAGCACACCTCAATTAAATCCCTCAGTTCAGTTTTCCAGAGCACTGATAAAAGGAAGAAGATGCTGTTTTCTGATGCTCCAGGGCTGGGGCAGTTAGTCTCAGTAAGTTCCTGGTGTGTGCACATTTTTATTTCAACCCAGCACTATAACACGCCTGTTTTAACCTCATTTGACACTTGGTGACCGCATGTCTTCACTCTCTCACACACATACAGGAGCCTGTAGTATTTCCAGCCAATCACTGCTCTCTCACTACTTACATGTGTGACTCTCTCCATACACAGTATCTACATTCTCCAACCAATCAGAAGAACCGATAGCTACAGTAGCTACCCGGACTATCTGCGTTGACTCATCACATACTGTACGCTGCTGTTACTGTTTATTATCTATTCTGTTGCCTCGTCACTTTACCCCTACCCGTATGTACATATCTATCTCAATTACCTCGTGTATATAGCCAAGTTATCGTTACTCATTGTGTGTTTATTCAACAAAAATCAACAAAAAATATCTCTGCACTGTTGGGAAGAACCTGCAAATGAGCATTTCACTGTTAGTCTCCACCTGTTGTTTACCAAGCATGTGACAAATAGCATTTGATTTGATTGTATATATCTTATCTACATTCTCCAACTGTGCCTTCTCTGTTGCCTCTATTGTTGGCTCCCCTCCTTCTCCTCCCCTCCTACTCTCCTCCACCTCCTCCTCCTCCACCTTCTCCTTATCCTCCACCTCCTCCTCCTCCACCTTCTCCTTATCCTCCTCCTCCTCCTCCACCTTCTCCTTATCCTCCTCCACCTTCTCCTTATCCACCCCCTCCTCCACCTCCTCCTCCTCTCCTCCCTTCTTCCCCTCCCTCTACCTGCTCCTCCTCTCCTCCCCCCCTCTTCCTCCCCCTACCTGCTCCTCATCTCCTCCCCTCCTTCCCCTCCTCCTCCCCCTACCTGCTCCTCCCCTCCTCCCCCCTCCTCCCCCTACCTGCTCCTCCTCCCCCCTCCTCCTCCCCCTACCTCCTCCTCCTCTCCTCCTCTCCTCTCCTCCTTCCCCCCCCCTCCTCCCAAGGTGAATGAGTAGTGCTACAGTGGAATGACAGAGGCCTGCTGTCTGCCCTCTTCCTCTACCCCTCTGTGAGGATGAAGTCTGTGTGACTGACAGCCCCAGGTCTCTGTTGCCAGACTGGCACCACCTGCAGGGTTCTCTACAGGAGGCCCCTGCTCCCCCCATCCCTCCCTCCATTCCTCCCTTCTCACTCGCTACCACTCCTCCTCTCCCACAGACAGCAGACCCAGGGAGCCCCAGCCTGGCTGTGTCCACCGCTACGCTAGCAGGTCTACTGTATGGTAGCATTATCTAACACACAACCCTGATGCACACAGCTGAGCTGACAAAACCCCTCTGTGTTTAAAGGCTATGCCTCTGTCTGTGTTGTTTTAGTCCTTTTGTTTTGGCAGTTCTATTTGATTCTGCTCTCAGGCTCTTCCTCCGTGGTGGTGTGAGGTGACTGTTTTAGTTAGACGCTGGTGATGTTGTGTTGTTGTTGTCGTCGGGGAAGTCCTGAGGTCTGCTCGTCCACTTCATAGGGACATTCAGAGAGCTGTAGTGTCACTCGTCTTTTCACTCAGAAACGTATGAGAGCACAACATATCATGAAGCCTGTGTCGTGTGGAATAAACATGAGCGAACAGTCAACAATGTAGCCGTTTGATCGTAAAACACCCCAAAGAGACCCCACATCCTGAAGAAGACGGTTAGCTGGTAAACTGCTGGTCAACCTACATCCCCACTCAAAGACATAGTAGTTTGGGGTGGAGCAGAATTAGCATTAGAAGCAGGTGGACAGTGGAGATATCTTCCTATCCTTCCATCCCCTCCAGCGCCAATGCCTCCGGACCCATTTCACACTGCCATACTGCGCTAGCCTGCCTCCTTTATCAGTCCCCTCTATCAAGGGAGCTAAAGAGAGCAAAGGCGCCAACGCCGTCGTCCGCAGGCTGCCCAGGCACAGCTGGAGGAGCGGACCAGAGACATTATTCAGTTATTAAACTGTTATTTGCAGGTGTCACCCTCAGCAGTGCCGTGTTGATACAGGCGTTTCTGTTCCTCCATGCCAGGATGGGGGTTTGACTCCTGGATCACTCAGGCTGTTACACCTGAGGAGGCAGCAGGGGACTGGGGCTCCGCAGGGTCGCTACCTGCCCCTCAGACGTCCGCTCCCTCAGCAGGGCCGTGTTGATGCAGGCGTTTCTGTTCCTCCATGCCAGGATGGGGGTTTGACTCCTGGATCACTCAGGCTGTTACACCTGAGGAGGCAGCAGGGGTCTGGGGCTCCGCAGGGTCGCTACCTGCCCCTCAGACGTCCGCTCCCTCCGCAGCATGAGACGAATTGGTCCTTTTGTCGTTTATCCACAGCCTCAGGGTTCAGTCTGGGATCTTCACAGAGACAGTAGATGTGTGTTGTCCTTTCTCTCTCTGTCCTTGGGTCCACTACTGTGTACTATAGACTAGACAGGCCCTAAAGCAGCATCTGTGGATCAATCATCAGAGAAGCAAAGAGGACACACATGACAGAAGGACTCATTGTCTGTCTGGCTGCATGGTCAGGAAATAGTCTAGTCAGGATCGAGGGAAAGATGAACTGAGCAAAGTACAGAGAGATCCTTGATGAAAACCTGCTCCAAAGCGCACAGGACCTCAGACTGGGGCGACAGTTCACCTTCCAACAGGACAACGACTCTAAGCACACAGCCAAGAAAAGTCTCTGAATGTCCATGAGTGGCCCAGCCAGAGCCCGGACTTGAAACTAATCGAACATCTCTGAAGAGACCTGAAAATAGCTGTGCAGCAACGCTCTCCATCCAACCTGACAGATCTTGAGAATATATGCAGAGAAGAATGGGAGAAACTCCCCAAATGCAGGTGTGCCAAGCTTGTAGCGTCATACTCAAGAAGACACGAGGCTGTAATCTCTGCAAACAGGGATTCAACAAAGTACTGAGTAAAGCATCTCAATATTTATATAAATGTCATATTTCCATAGTTTTCTTAAAAATATACATTTGCAAAAATGTCTAAAAACCTTTTTATGGGGTATTGTGTGTAAATTGAAAAATGTAATCCATTTCAGAATATAGCTGTAACCTAAGAACATGTGGAAAAGTCAAGGGTTCTGAATAATTTCCAAATGCACTGTATATCATTGGTTTTAATGAGATGCGTGTTGATATGGCTCACAGTGTTTACAGCAAGAAATATCATATTCATGGATGAAATACAAATGATCTAAGCGCTTCATTCGTTTTACGTACTATCCATTATTTTCCGTCTGTGCCAGCTTCCTTTGGGCAGAAGGTTAGTTTATTACATGCATCATTAGTTTGAGCCCTCAAGGTACGCCTCCTTCTCTCTCACTCTTTTTTTTGCAATGACACCACATTTTCCAAGATGTTGACCTAAGAATGCCAGACAGGCAGTTTTCTTCGCCTCTCAATTTTCTCAAGGTCTTTACCTTAAAATAGCCATGCCTTATCGACAACGGCCACTGAATAAATGACTTGGAGTTGCGAGAGGGAGATTCATTCAAACACTGTTCTATATGACCAGCAGTCCACTATTACAGAGCGCACAGCAATGCCATATAATGCTACTGATTCATTCACTGTTCCATTCATCTGGACGTTGATGAGGACCTTCAGGACTCTACCCTGGGAGTTAAATATATATAATCAAAAGATGGGCTACTATAAGTTCGCATAACTAAATACCTTGGGCCCAGGACTCTACCCTGGGTGTGCAATCTGAGGTGACCAGAGAGGAAGAGGCGCAGTGAGAGGTTTTACGCAATGCGTTTCTTTGGGCTTATTTTAAGACCTAAGCTTGTCGCCTGCTTTCCCGCCTTTAGGAACAACGATTCCCATTGTTTGGGCGGAGACCTGAGCATCTCATCGCTATATACAGATCTCTGAGGTGACCCAAGCCAGCTGGCTGCCCCCAGGGCAGCAGAGAGTCATAGGCCCCAGCCTTTGTTGTGAAACCCCCTCTACTGGCTCTGTGATGTAGAGGGTTGTATGATGTGGCTCCAGACCAGACTCCTTGCCCCTGGCCCAGCCCTGCATCCCTAGAGCACATCAGGGCCAGAGACAGAGGTACTATGGTGGGACTGACAAGCTGGCTGACTGACTATCTGGCTGCCTCCATTATAGAAACACTGACTCCCCCACTTCCCCGTCCCTGTCCCCTTTGGTTTGCCTCCATTCATGCTATTGTTAGGGTCCCAATCCAATCAGAACCCTGTTAATAAGCTTCGGCGGTAAAAAATGCCATTGTTCTTTCGCTGCAAAAATGCGTTTGGATGAATGTGCTCAACAAGATAAGAAAGACACACGTTGCATATTGATTCAGACATGC
>NW_026290787.1:977500-1100000 GCF_023373465.1 Oncorhynchus keta
TTTATGTACTGTTAATTTCTGACTAGAACTTGAGGTTAACAGTCTTCTCACATTATAGGATAACATTTATATTTTATGTAACGTAAACTCACCCCATTCCGTACAAATGTGCGCATCCGCGACATTCAAACGAGGCTACAAAGAAAACAAATGGGACTGTAGCGACTGTGTTGACTTCAAAATCTGGGGTGTGAACTACGTTTCTATTCAAGCGTTGATCGACATGGTAATGGCTCTATAGTATTGGGGAAAAGTTGAAAAAACGGACCCTCCGTTACATCGTGACGTATCATGCCGTAACGTACAGCACTCGCAAAGCTACTATTTCTGTCTTACAATCTCTCTCCACCAGGTGTAGCACTTCTCTCATCCTTTAGAAACAAGAAATGGACAGTGACTTTTTGCGTTATCATTGCAAGCGATCATGATTCTCAAAGCCTCTGTTTACTTCTAAGATCACTTTAGCACCGCCCTAAAAACCCGATTCAAATTCGACACAAACCTTCAAATAGGTATGTAATGACACATTATATAAACTCTTTATAGTGTTTTATTTACATTTTAGAGGCGATAAGGTGATAAGTTGGACAGATCGAGGGAAAAAAGCCGTTTTCCCACACAACATCTGTCCTTCTCACTATCACGCATTAGTTTAGCTTCCCCACCCGCCATTTTTTAAAAGACCCGACGGAGCTCATTGCCTTCTTGAATCATGCAGAAACGGGCAGCGTGGAGGTCTCGGCATGAATTCTGTTGGAAAGGGGAGAAATTGTGCTTTACAATGATATTTACATTACAGTTGATCTGGAAGTATTATGTTTTTGGCGATAAAATAAGGTCAATTACGTTACTGTATATTGAGGTTCATAATCATCTCACATTATAGGATAAAATTGATATTTTATGTACTGTACTGTCTCCCTGCACCATTGTTCCATAGCAGGGGGTCTCCGTCCCACCCCCCACCACTGCACCACTCTGAACCAATCAACATTCAAAGTGGGAACCCATCTCCATCCTCCTGTCATTTACAGACTCAGTGTGGATCCCAACCAGTCACCCCAGTATCCCAGGGTGCAGTGCAAGAGCAGGCCCAGTGGGACACATCCCAATACTGACAGCTTCACACATCCATCCGTCAGTCAAACTCTATGGTACTTCCTACAGACGGAACTCCCATCTCTCCCCTCTTCCTCTCTTTTAGAAAATTTGATTGAAGCCATCCTGAGTCAATCTGGTTAAGTGTTGCAGTAGGTAGCCTGTGTCATTCAAATGGTCTTTTTGTGACAAGGCCACTGTTGAAAATGTTATTGTCAGGGCCAGTCTGTCCAAGTTACGGTGCGTTGACTCAAATGACTCAGGGTGCGCTGTGACAGCTCCCACTGGTCCAGGCAGGGTGCCACGGTCATTATGAATGCAAATACTGTAGCCGTGATTGAGGAAAGTGTCAGTCACTGGGATAGGAGGCCTAATACCTGCAGAGAGAAGGAGAGAGAGGGAGGGAGAAGAGGGGGAGAGATAATACGATCAGTGCTCGGGGAGAGCTCATCAGCATGCTCCATGTGCTGTCACCCTAGCTAGGCCACCTTTATACACACACATATTCAGACTTGTTCTCTTACACATCTCGCTGTCTTACTTAGATCTCTCTCTCTCACTCTCTCTCTCTCACACACACACACACAGACAGTATAACCTTTTCTCTCATGTCATCCTCCTGTCAGGGACTCATCAGAATTGATTACCAGGGTTTGGGGAAAGCAGGAAAGAATCTATTGGAAGTCATGCGGAAATGTGCGACTGTTGACAGATCAGGGCTTAATGAAACTATGGATTTGGAATGTTTTGAGGCTTACGCATAAACAGAATGGCGTTACTCACAAGCATCTTCAGGGACCAAGAGGATTACACAAGAAAGAAGTTTAAAAAAACATTATCTTTCCTTCTCAAAACTCTCTTTTCATTATACCATATGAAAATATATTGATTAGGCGGCCAGTACATGGGCCTCATAGAAGTGATATTGTAACCGTACTGTGACATATTGTGATTGACATGTACTATTATAATGTAATGTTATGTGATTCCATCTTACCTTGAGGCAACACAAAGATCATACAAGATCTGTATAACATACGTTTCAGGCCATCCAAATATGTTGTTCCCCATCCATGATGCCCACATGAATTTACATATAGCGGCTTCCACGGAGCATGAAATATGGACTTGTTTTGTACACGCCGTCTGGCGCAATGCACTCTGGGAAGGCGAATGATTGACACATCAGCACTTCTGGCCTTAAATTTATGCATGTGTCATGATATCCCCTTAAAATGTTCTCTCGACTCCGGCGCAAGGTCATAATTTAGCTGCGTCCGGTTTACTTCTCCCTCCCTTGATAGCCTTGCTTGTAATTTAGCGTATTGTTTTAATTAAATGGATTGCGAGCGGCAGCTTAAGTGCCTAGGATTTTTAAGACAAGCAATTTTTTAAACAAACACAAGGTTATCTGAATTGTCAAAGTCCGCGGTGCAGCGGCGGACAGCACAGCACAGCACAGCACATAAAGAAGTATCTATATAGTTGAAAAGGCTCTAAACTGCTACCGTGTGTTTAGCTGAATTGGATGGTTATACAAATGTCACCTAGAGGAGGAAGGGAGGGAAGGGGGAGAGCTACTTCTCCACACTGGGGGAGACTACAGTACAGAGGCCCTAGAGGGACAATTTAAAGGGGTCGATGGTGTGGATTCTGTCTGTATGCAGCAGGAAAGTGTGGTGATGGTGGGAAAGCGGGACCAGCAAATTGATTCGTGATGCCAAGACGCTTTTGCTGCAATTTCAGTCAACCATCAGAAGAGCCGAGGGCAGAAGAAATGAGAAGGTCATGGATTTAGAAGTCAGAATGATCAGTGATTATGAGATTTGGGCCTAATCAAAGTCATGGAGAAGCAAGCCTCAAAGGTCATTCCTTTATTCCTTTTGAGGACTTTCTTCAAAAATAGAATCACATAGAGAGAATTTAAAAACTGCCGTCAAAGATACATTACATGTGAAAGTTGAGACAAATGAAGACCGCCGGCACTGTACCCTTTTGGGTCACAGAGTTCGAATTACTGTGTCCTTGTCCTCTTTACTGGTCGTTTCACTTCCTCATTGAAGCCATTTGGTCTGGTCAGGGGTTCCAAGCTCTTCTCTCCTATAGGATAGCGTCTGGTATGACTGGAACCTGTTCCTGTAGCCCGGGCTACTGCAGAGTCCCTACTCCCCAGCCACTGCTCCAGCACACGTCTGGCCCCTTTGTTTGTTACACTCCTGAATCTGCATCCATAATGTAGCCCTGGTTACTACCCTTCCCGGGACTGGCTTTAGGAGAGAAAGAGAGATAGAGGGAGGAAGAAAGAGAGCAGATAAAAAGCAAGGGAGAGGAAGAGAGGAAGAGGAGACCGAGAGAGGGATAGGGAAAGTAAGGCGGGGACAGCAGATGAGAAGTCTGTGCTCCTGAGTGTCAGCACGCAGTCGCCTCTGAGTCCACGGCAAACTGTGTCAGCCCTCTCTACTCTCATATCCTAAAGCAGAGGGAAATTATCCTAAGAGAGAGAGTGAGAGAGAAGGAGATAGAAAGAGGAAAAGCGAGAGAGAGACATTGATTCCCCTCTCCCTCCTTCAACAGGGATTTGTGGGGATAAGGAGCAACATTTCTCCTTTGGCTTCTACAGCCCCTCCACCCATCAATGTCCTCGCTTCACTGACTCAGACAACTCTCCTCCACATTCTACTGTTCCATTGATCCTCCACACAATGGCCAAAACCCTTGGAAAAGCACCTACAGTATAGCCTACGAGCTACACTACAGCACTATGCTGTTGGTCTGTCATTAGATGGACTTTCAGGGCCCAGGGAGTCAGGGGCTGGAGGTGTGGGACACAGCCTGAGCTTAGTGAGCCGTCCCTGGGTAGGCAGTGAGCCATCGCTGGCTAGCCTGGCTCCACTCGCAGCCTCCTCGCTCCACTGGACCATACAGGGACTGACTCGGAGCTTGGCCATGGAGGTTTGGATGGCTGCCAAGTAGTTTTTGGGGTTAGGGAAGTCAAATGAGGTCACCGCTCAACACTGATGTAAGGTCCGTTTGGGTCATTTCTCCCCTAATGGTTAAGGTGAGGATTAAGGGGAGGGTAAAACTGATCCTAGATCTGTGCCTACAGGGAGGAAACTTTTACACTGAGTCAGTGGGGCCCACAGAGTCTGACCCAGCAGTGCCTGAAGGACCCCACTGTGTTGTGCTGTGTGTAGATCTCTGTCTGGCCTTGCTTCAGTAGCCCTCCCCTCCGAGCGCTGCTTAGGAATTCTCCAGACCTTCCTGTAGGCCTGGCTAAAGCCAGAGGTGTCCGGGGTTTATAGTGAATGCTCAGTGAATGTGCAGATGGGCTGATAGCGATTCCCTTTTCTCCTTGAGTGAGCTCTTTCACCCCTGCCTGTCTGTCGACCCTGGATAGAGTCAACATTGTAGAGAGGACACTAGTCCTTGAAGTGGTGGAGTGGAATTTCTTCAAGAAACTTAGGGTAAACAAAATGTGTGTTGTCGAAATTAATAAAATAAGTATTGATGGTTATCGATTGGTTACCATCGAAACACTTCATTAGCGAGCTAAGCAATGACCTGGTCTCAGATGAGAGTCGCAGTGCGCTTTGACTGGTAAAATGGAGCTATATAAATCATCCATTATTATTACTATTATTATTAGTGTTCTGTTCCATATCTGACATATCGGTACAATGATCATCCATTAGAGCAGTGGGATTTTGTGTTAATCACCCTTTGTGCTTAATAAGTGCATTGCATTGTTGAAGATATCAATGCAGCAGAGGCTGTTGATCTTTTGAAAATGTCAGGCTGTGGTCGACCAGCCATGCATTATGTGGATGTGGTCTCTCTCTCTCTCTCTCTCTCTCTCTCTCTCTCTCTCTCTCTCTCTCTCTCTCTCTCTCTCTCTCTCTCTCTCTCTCTTTCACTCTCTCCAACTCTCTGTATAACTTCAGAGTCCATGGTGCAGTATAACCCAGATCCTCTATGTCCAGCCAGTCATACATCCATGCTGTACATTGATCTCTATAAGCTCGCCTTCGATTGCAGTGTACTTGCCCTCTGATTGGAAATCAACACAACCATTCAATGTGCTACAGAATGCGGTTTACAACCAAATCTCGAACGGTCTCCTAACGTTACATCTCAACAACGACCATAATGAAGAATGCAGGTCTGTTCTGCTGTGTGCTGTAGTAGACATTTACTCCGTGCATGGCCGAGAACTCTTCAGAATGGTTTAGACGAGGCACGGTGGTTTAGTTATTGCTATTGTGACACTCCATAAACTCACCGTGTTTCCTTAATGAGAGAAACGTCACGGCAGACAATTTTGGTAATGAGGTCCAATGGAAATATGTGTCTAGTCGTGGATGGGCCATGAGTGAGACAGCAGAGAGCTGGCTAATTGAATGTGGTGGTCACAGTAGTGTAAGTAGCAGCTTATACTGGGAGAAAGAGGACAACAAAGCATCATGAGAGAAGCATAGAGAAACCATTAGCCCTATGCATCCAAGTGTGTCTCCGCACAGCACACACACACACACACACACACACACACACACACACACACACACACACACACACACACACACACACACACACACACACACACACACACTCAGTCAGAGAAGCAGGACTGCTGTGAACATTAAATTATCCTTTTGTTTTGAACCCTGTTATTGGGCTTAATGGTTCAGCAGTAAAGTATCTTCCTCTCTCCATGAAGGAAGAGTAGGAGGATTAAAAACACTTTCAATGTCATTACAGTTGGGATTTCAAAGGCACTGAAAGTCTCCAAAGCAGCGTTCCTTCACTTTGAAATCTTTCTCCAATTGTAACTGAAGTGTCATTTATTCAGGACAGCTATATTAGAAAGGGAAAGCCTCCTCACTTACAAACTGCTCTGCTGTTAGCAGAAGAGTCCACATACAAAACAAGGAATATGCTTGGTCAGTGCTTGACTTAGACTTGGGTTTCTCATATAGGATGTACAGTACAGTCTTGGCCTTTATAGTGGGCCTCTGCCCAGATCTGACGCCTGCCAGATCTTACAATGCGTCGATAGGTATTTTACCTATCAGCTAACCACAATCAAATGTTATAGCAATCAGGTGTTCGACGGCACAGTCAATGACGTGGCACGCAACCATTGGTATATGCTCACAACATCTGAGCAGAGGAACACCACCATTTACATTTGACATTTGAGTCATTTAGCAGACGTTCTTATCAAGAGAGACTTACAGAGACTTACAGTGCATTAATCTTAAGATAGCTAGGTGGGACAACCACATATCACATGCATAGAAAGTACATTTTTCCTCAATAAAGTAGCTGTCAGTAGTCAGAACAAGAAGGGGGGGTAGTACAGGAAGTACAGTACAGTATAGGCCTATATAGTGTTTGTATATGATGATCTGGAACAGACCTCTGGGTTATATGATGATCTGGAACAGACCTCAGGGTTATATGATGATCTGGAACAGACCTCAGGGTTATATGATGATCTGGAACAGACCTCGTGGTTATACGATGATCTGGAACAGACCTCGTGGTTATACGATGATCTGGAACAGACCTCAGGGTTATACGATGATCTGGAACAGACCTCAGGGTTATATGATGATCTGGAACAGACCTTGTGGTTATACGATGACCTGGAACAGACCTCAGGGTTATACGATGATCTGGAACAGACCTCGTGGTTATACGATGATCTGGAACAGACCTCAGGGTTATACGATGATCTGGAACAGACCTCAGGGTTATATGATGATCTGGAACAGACCTCAGGGTTATACGATGATCTGGAACAGACCGAAGAGTTATACGATGATCTGGAACAGACCGAAGAGTTATATGATGATCTGGAACAGACCTCAGGGTTATATGATGATCTGGAACAGACCTCGGGGTTATATGATGATCTGGAACAGACCTCGGGGTTATATGATGATCTGGAACAGACCTCAGGGTTATACGATGATCTGGAACAGACCTCAGGGTTATACGATGATCTGGAACAGACCTCAGGGTTATACGATGATCTGGAACAGACCTCAGGGTTATATGATGATCTGGAACAGACCTCATGGTTATACGATGATCTGGAACAGACCTCAGGGTTATATGATGATCTGGAACAGACCTCAGGGTTATACGATGATCTGGAACAGACCTCAGGGTTATATGATGGTCTGGAACAGACCTCAAGGTTATATGATGATCTGGAACAGACCTCAGGGTTATACGATGATCTGGAACAGACCTCAGGGTTATATGATGGTCTGGAACAGACCTCAAGGTTATATGATGATCTGGAACAGACCTCAGGGTTATACAATGATCTGGAACAGACCTCGGGGTTATATGATGAACTGGAACAAACGCCATGGTTATATGATGATCTGGAACAGGGGCAGTGGGTAGCCTAGTGGTTAGAGCAGTGGTCCAGTATCCGAAAGGTTGCTAGATCAAATCCCTGAGCTGACAGGGTAAAAATCTGCTCCTGAACAAGGCAGTTAACCCACTGTTCCTAGGCCGTCATTGTAAATAAGAATTTGTTCTTAACTGACTTGCCTAGTTAAATGAAGGTTAAATTTAAAAGCAGACCTCACTGTTATATGATGAACTGGAACAGACCTCGGGGTTATACAATGATCTGGAACAGACCTCGGGGTTATATGATGATCTGGAACAGACCTCAGGGTTATATGATGATCTGGAACAGACCTCAGGGTTATATGATGATCTGACCTCATGGTTATATGATGGTCTGGAACAGACCTTGGGGTTATATGATGATCTGGAACAAACATAGTGGTTATATGATGATCTGGAACAGACCTCAGGGTTATATGATGAACTGGAACAAATGTCATGGTTATATGATGATCTGGAACAGGGGCAGCAGGTAGCCTAGTGGTTAGAGCAGTGGGCCAGTAACCGAAAGGTTGCTTGATCGAATCCCTGAGCTGAAAAGGTAAAAATCTGTTGTTCTGCCCCTGAACAAGGCAGTTAACCTACTGTTCCTAGGCTGTCATTGTAAATACGAATTTGTTCTTAACTGACTTGCCTAGTTAAATGAAGGTTAAATTAAATAAACAGACCTCACAGTTATATGATGAACTGGAACAGACCTCACAGTTATATGATGAACTGGAACAGACCTCACAGTTATATGATGAACTGGAACAGACCTCAGGGTTATACGATGATCTGGAACAGACCTCAGGGTTATATGATGATCTGGAACAGACCTCAGGGTTATATGATGATCTGGAACAAACCTCAGGGTTATACGATGATCTGGAACAGACCTCGGGGTTATATGATGATCTGGAACAGACCTCAGGGTTATACGATGATCTGGAACAGACCTCAGGGTTATATGATGATCTGGAACAGACCTCAGGGTTATACGATGATCTGGAACAGACCTCAGGGTTATATGATGATCTGGAACAGACCTCAGGGTTATATGATGATCTGGAACAGACCTCAGGGTTATACGATGATCTGGAACAGACCTCAGGGTTATATGATGATCTGGAACAGACCTCAAGGTTATATGATGATCTGGAACAGACCTCAAGGTTATATGATGATCTGGAACAGACCTCAGGGTTATACAATGATCTGGAACAGACCTCGGGGTTATATGATGATCTGGAACAGACCTCGGGGTTATATGATGATCTGGAACAGACCTCAGGGTTATATGATGATCTGACCTCATGGTTATATGATGGTCTGGAACAGACCTCTGGGTTATATGATGATCTGGAACAAACGTAGTGGTTATATGATGATCTGGAACAGACCTCAGGGTTATATGATGAACTGGAACAAATGTCATGGTTATATGATGATCTGGAACAGGGGCAGCAGGTAGCCTAGTGGTTAGAGCAGTGGGCCAGTAACCGAAAGGTTGCTTGATCGAATCCCTGAGCTGAAAAGGTAAAAATCTGTTGTTCTGCCCCTGAACAAGGCACTGTTCCTAGGCTGTCATTGTAAATACGAATTTGTTCTTAACTGACTTGCCTAGTTAAATGAAGGTTAAATTAAATAAACAGACCTCACATTTATATGATGAACTGGAACAGACCTCACAGTTATATGATGAACTGGAACAGACCTCACAGTTATATGATGAACTGGAACAGACCTCACAGTTATATGATGAACTGGAACAGACCTCACAGTTATATGATGAACTGGAACTGACCTCATGGTTATATGATGATCTGGAACAAACCTCAGGGTTATACGATGATCTGGAACAGACCTCAGGGTTATACGATGATCTGGAGCAGACCTCATGGGCCCTCATTACTTGCCTCTCAGGCTGTACTTCTGAGGCGTATATGGTCTGGACATGTACAGTATGCTCATTGAGACCAGTTTGTGCGTGTGTTCCTCTGGCGATCGGGCATCCTATCGAATCGACTGCTTCCTTCCGCCGCTCAGAGCGGTGATGCCAATGCTGCAGCTTTTTACCTTATTACTGTGACTAAGAGGGGCTTAAGGAAGGCAGAGGAAGATAAGGAAGAGAGGGTGGGGGGAGTGAGTAAGGGAGAGGGAGGGAGAGAGAGAGGGAGACGGGGGGGAGAGAGAGAGAGAGAGAGAGAGAGAGAGAGAGAGAGAGGGAGAGAGGGAGAGGGAGGAAATGACGAAGGGAGAAAGAGAGAGGATGGGAAGGAGAGAGAGGAAGAGGAGAGAGAGGAAGAGGAATGGAGAGTGTGTGTGTGTGTGTGTGTGTGTGTGTGTGTGTGTGTGTGTGTGTGTGTGTGTGTGTGTGTGTGTGTGTGTGTGTGTGTGTGTGTGTGTGTGTGTGTGTGTGTGTGTGTGTGTGTGTGTGTGTGTGTGTGTGTGTGTGTGCATGTTCTTCTGTGTAGTCAGTGTGATCTTGGCCTACCTAGATTAACATGTCAATAAAGGTACTCCCACTTTGTGATTATTATGTGCATAATCTCCATTATCTCATGATGGGAATTTACAGTATATTATGTACATACACGAATAATGGTACATTAGAGCCTGCATGACTTGTGGTATTACATAGAATAAAATGGGGTGATTTCCAATCCCCCAGGAATAAAGGTACAGTATTTTTGTGGAGTTGCAAGAGGAGAATAATGATTCCTCTCAGAGCTGAACCTGTCAACGTGCTTTGCTTTTGCATCAGTGCAGGTCTGTACCTGCTCTGTAGCTCCATAGTGACCTCTTGTGGACAGGAGTGGTACTGCACCATGTTGCTCCACCACATAACTCACCTCAATGGGCACACTAACTGTCACACTCAAGGTGCATCCTGCAATTCTAAGTCATTGAATTGGCCCTAGTCTCCCAAATAGCTGAAGTTTAGAGGTGTTTACCATATTTCATGTAGGGAAAAGATACACATCAACCAGATTCACAAGTCCCTTTATGTTTACCTGGTTTCTGCTCCTAATAATCTGTCAAGAGGGCTGCAACATGGCGGAACGTTTCAGAGCCAGAGAGAGATTGTAACGGTCTGAGTGTAGTGGGTGAGGAGTCAGGCGCAGGAAGCAGAGAGTTCAGGGGAGTGCTATTTTAATGCACTGAGAAACGCTCAACATAAGCCAACACTCACAAAAACACAGGGTGAACTACTGAACAGTATTACTGAACAAACAAATGCCCCAAACAGGGGGGCTAAACTGTCCAGGAAAAACCCACAAAATGGGAAAACACAAAACCCATAGACGTGCACACAAGTACACCAAACAGACGATCACAATAATTAATCCCGCACAAGGAACCCTGCGGGCCGGCTGACTAATAAAGCCTTACTACCTAACTCAAAACAGGTGCACTCAATCAACACATAAGGAGGGGGAGGAAATAATCAGTAGCAGCTAGTAGGCCGCCGCCGACGACCGCCGAGCGCCACCCGAATGGGAAGGGGAGTGTCCTTCGGTCAGAGTCGTGACAGAGATGGTCAAATAAATCCCTATTATCTTTGAACTGCCAATTATCCTCCACCGCTATCTGCCATCTTACAGACATCTGAGCCCCAAACCCTGGGGGAGGGATGGGGTGATGAGATGAGTGAGAACACTAATGAATGATGCTGAATCACCTCTTTGACTTTCTCAACATACTTTTAATGGCCGCTCCTTGATCAGTCCAGCTTAATATGGGCTCTAGTGGCGAGCCTCTCTTGCTCTCTGGCTTTGATGGTGTTTTGGGTTACGGTGTTGTGTGCTCACAGCTCATGGCCCTACTGTTGGTTGGTATAGAAAATGTTGCCTCACTCAATGACAACTATTGAGATAGACTGGCCGGTCTATGTCCCAGTTTGCATGTACACAAGTGTGCGTCTGTGTGCCTGCCTGTAATGGGGACATTTCGTATCACTAAATATTATATTTAGTTTACAGCAAGCTTTAGTTTTTGTTCTAGCACTTACAAGGCTGATTCAAATAATCAATGCCTGATGATGAGTTGATGATTTGAATCAGCTGTGTAGTGCTGGGGTTTAGAGTGATCGACACAATGTTTCGCATGTTTAGAGTTTCTGTAATACACATGAATTCCTGTGCAGAAGAAAGACACGGCACAAATGAGAAAACAGAGTGAGAAATAAAGAGAAAAAAGAGAGAATGGGATCCATAATCCGGGCGTCTCGTCGTTGGTCCCAAGTCCCCGGGGCTGGCTGGGTGGAGTTAAGAGACACTGGGCTTATCTCTCTCTCCGCCACATAAGATATGGCTGGGAAATGAGCTGAGAGGGGAGAAAAAGCTCCAGCACAGCGAGAGAATCTGTCTCCTGAGCCGTGTCAGCTTACCCCTCAGCCCCATTCACTGTGTCAGTCAGTCAGTCTAGTCCCTGGCCCCTGGAGTCTATCTGCACATCACATCCTCTGTGCCTGCCTATCTGTCTGTCTGCTGGATGGAGCCAGGTGCTGCTGCTTCAGATGATTCAAATCTGATGTCCATGAGATTCCCCTCCAAATGGCTCTTGAAGTAATATAGGTAGGTGGTGGTTATAGTTGCTTGAATGTCACTCTTGATGTCAATGCTCCTTTCTGACAATCTCAGGGGGTATCGTATGATCATGAGGCCTGAATCTCTCTGCGTCTAGTATAATGTAAAGGTGTTTATGCTTCTACACCTGCATTGCTTGCTGTTTGGGTTTTTAGGCTGGGTTTCTGTACAGCACTTTGTGACATCAGCTGATGTAAGAAGGGCTTTGATTTTTATTAAGGTTAGAACCATGTATCTGTAATAAGAACCATGTATCTGTAATAAGACCTGTGTATCTGTGATAAGAACCATGTATCTGTAATAAGACCTGTGTATCTGTAATAAGAACCATGTATCTGTAATAAGAACCATGTATATGTAATAAGAACCATGTATCTGTAATAAGAACCATGTATCTGTAATAAGACCTGTGTATCTGTGATAAGAACCACGTATATGTAATAAGAACCATGTATCTGTAATAAGAACCATGTATATGTAATAAGAACCATGTATCTGTAATAAGAACCATGTATCTGTAATAAGAACCATGTATATGTAATAAGAACCATGTATCTGTAACAAGAACCATGTATATGTAATAAGAACCATGTATCTGTAATAAGAACCATGTATCTGTAATAAGAACCATGTATATGTAATAAGAACCATGTATCTGTAACAAGAACCATGTATATGTAATAAGAACCATGTATCTGTAACAAGAACCATGTATATGTAATAAGAACCATGTATCTGTAATAAGAACCATGTATATGTAATAAGAACCATGTATCTATAACAAGAACCATGTATATGTAATAAGAACCATGTATCTGTAATAAGAACCATGTATATGTAATAAGAACCATGTATATGGGGTTCTGTCACGCCTTGGTCATTGTATTTTGTGTTTTTGTTATATATTTGGTCAGGCCAGGGTGTGACATGGGTTTATGTTGTTGTATTTTCGTATTGGGGTTTGTAGTATTTGGGATCGCGGCTGATTAGGGGTGTTGTATAGGCTTGGCTGCCTGAGGCGGTTCTCAATCAGAGTCAGGTGATTCTCGTTGTCTCTGATTGGGAACCGTATTTAGGTAGCCTGGTTTCGCTGTGTATTTTGTGGGTGATTGTTCCTGTCTCTGTGTAGTTTCACCAGATAGGCTGTAATTAAGTTTCACGTTCCGTTTGTTGTTTTGTATTTTGTATCGTTATTTCATGTGTCCTTTTTTCTATTAAAGTCATGAGTAACCACTACGCTGCATTTCGGTCCGACTCTCTTTCCACAAACGAAGAACGCCGTTACAGTATATGTAATAAGACCCATGTATCTGTGATAAGAACCATGTATATGTAATAAGAACCATGTATCTGTAATAAGAACCATGTATATGTAATAAGAACCATGTATCTGTAATAAGAACCATGTATATGTAATAAGAACCATGTATCTGTAATAAGAACCATGTATATGTAATAAGAACCATGTATCTGTAATAAGAACCATGTATATGTAATAAGAACCATGTATCTGTAATAAGAACCATGTATCTGTAATAAGAACCATGTATATGTAATAAGAACCATGTATCTGTAATAAGAACCATGTATATGTAATAAGAACCATGTATCTGTAATAAGAACCATGTATCTGTAATAAGAACCATGTATACGTAATAAGAACCATGTATCTGTAATAAGAACCATGTATATGTAATAAGAACCATGTATCTGTAATAAGAACCATGTATATGTAATAAGAACCATGTATCTGTAATAAGAACCATGTATATGTAATAATAACCATGTATCTGTAATAAGAACCATGTATATGTAATAAGAACCATGTATCTGTAATAAGAACCATGTATCTGTAATAAGAGCCATGTATCTGTAATAAGAACCATGTATCTGTAACAAGACCTGTGTATCTGTGATAAGAACCGTGTATCTGTAATAAGAACCGTGTATCTGTAATAAGACCTGTGTATCTGTGATAAGAACCGTGTATCTGTAATAAGAACCGTGTATCTGTGATAAGGACCGTGTATCTGTAAAACTGACCATCCTACCGATCCTCGACTTCGGCGATGTCACTTACAAAATAGCCTCCAATAACCTACTCAATAATTTGGATGCAGTCTATCACAGTGCCATCCGCTTTGTCACCAAAGCCCCATATACTACCCACCACTGCGACCTGTACACTCTCGTTGGCTGGCCCTCGCTTCATACTCATCGCCAAACCCACTGGCCCCAGGTCATCTACAAGACCCTGCTAGGTAAAGTCCCCCCTTATCTCAGCTCGCTGGTCACCATAGCATCACCCACCTGTAGCACGCGCTCCAGCAGGTATATCTCACTGGTCACCCCCAAAACCAATTCTTCCTTTGGCCTCCTCTCCTTCCAGTTCTCTGCTGCCGATGACTGGAACTAACTACAAAAATCTCTGAAACTGGAAACACTTATCTCCCTCACTAGCTTTAAGCACCAGCTGTCAGAGCAGCTCACAGATTACTGCACCTGTACATAGCCCATCTATAAATAGCCCAAACAACTACCTCTTCCTCTACTATATTTATTTATTTTGCTCCTTTGCACCCCATTATTTCTATCTCCACTTTGCACATTCTTCCACTGCAAATCTACCATTCCAGTGTTTTACTTGCTATATTGTATTTACTTAGCCACCATGGCCTTTTTTGCCTTTACCTCCCTTATCTCACCTCATTTGCTCACATTGTATATAGACTTATTTTTCTACTGTATTATTGACTGTATGTTTGTTATACTCCATGTGTAACTCTGTGTTGTTGTATGTGTGGAACTGCTTTGCTTTATCTTGGCCAGGTCTCAATTGTAAATGAGAACTTGTTCTCAACTTGCCTACCTGGTTAAATAAAGGTGAAATAAATCAAATCAAAAATCTGTAATAAGACCTATGTATCTGTAATAAGAACCATGTATCTGTAATAAGACCCATGTATCTGTAATAAGAACCATGTATCTGTAACAAGAACCATGTATATGTAATAAGAACCATGTATCTGTAATAAGAACCATGTATCTGTAATAAGAACCGTGTATCTGTAATAAGAACCGTGTATCTGTAATAAGAACCGTGTATCTGTAATAAGAACCATGTATCTGTAATAAGAACCATGTATCTGTAATAAGAACCATGTATCTGTAATAAGAACCATGTATCTGTAATAAGAACCATGTATCTGTAATAAGAACCGTGTATCTGTAATAAGAACCGTGTATCTGTAATAAGAACCATGTATCTGTAATAAGAACCGCGTATCTGTAATAAGAACCGCGTATCTGTAATAAGAACCGTGTATCTGTAATAAGAACCATGTATCTGTAATAAGAACCATGTATCTGTAATAAGAACCATGTATCTGTAATAAGAACCATGTATCTGTAATAAGACCCATGTATCTGTAATAAGAACATATGTTTGTTCTAATCAAGTATTATTAGAAAAACACTTATATTAGGAAAGTATATAAACAATAAATGAATTATTTTTTGTATTAACACTATGGCACCGCCACCATTATAATCTAAATTGAGCAGAAGTGGGTGTTAACAAGCGAAAATTGACACAAGAAGATAATGGTGGCGAGAGGCCAAGGGTTGTTCATCATCTACATAGAGGGGAGTGACCATGTGTGTTATCTGAAGGTGGAAACCTATAAAGCCTTGTCACGCCTTGGTCTTAGTATTTTGTGTTTTCTTTATATATTTGGTCAGGCCAGGGTGTGACATGGGTTATTGTAGCGTGTTTTTGTCTTGGGGTTTTGTGGGGCGTCGACGTAGTCTATGGCTGCCTTAGGCGGTTCTCAATCAGAGTCAGGTGATTCTCGTTGTCTCTGATTGGGAACCATATTTAGGCAGCCATATTCTGTGAGTGTTTTCGTGGGTGATTGTTCCTGTCTCTGTGTAGTGTTCACCAGATAGGCTGTAATAGGTTTTCGCGTTTTGTTTGTTGTTTTTGTATATTATGTTATTTCATGTATCGTCGATTCTACATTAAAGAACATGAGTAACCACCACGCTGCATTTTGGTCCGCTTCTCCTTCAACAGACGAACGCCGTTACAAGCCTGAGTTCTGTAACAAGAAAAATCAGTTGTTCCATGGAATTGCTTGGCTCTGTTACTTTGTAATAAAGTATATTTGAATTTACAAGTTCCAGTATCTGATAAATATTTGATTCAATATTTCCACAACACCAGTTAGAATATCCCTTGCGTTCGCAAATTCACTCTGACTATCTATTTCAGAACAGACTTGTCTGAGTATGTCAGAGCGCAGAATAACTGATGCACTTACGAATTTGCTACACCGGCTGAATATGACCGCTGTCAGTAAATGTAGGCAGAAAAAGTAATAGTTAGTCAAGAATGCTCTAGATAACATGTAAACAGCCTAGCTAACCCGATCTGCTAGGGTGAGTAAAGTGGTCAGAGTGAGGTGTTCTCTCATTTGTGTCTGGAAGTAGCAAGCTAGCCAACTTTAGCCAGTTAGCTTGGGTGCTTGGTTGCAGGCAAGCTGCAGAAGGACGGGAAGTCTAAAATTCCCCACCGTTTATCAGTACAATTTTGACGGCAAATTCGGAAAGTATTCAGACCCCTTGACTTTTTCCATATTTTGTTACGTTACAGACGTATTTTTTTCCCTTCAATCTACACACAATACTCCATAATGACAAAGGAAAACCGTTTTTTTAGAAATGTTTGCTAATTTATCAAATGAAAAGAAAAATGGATAAATCCTTTACATAAGTATTCAGACCCTTTACTCAATACTTTGTTGAAGGACCTTTGGCAGCGATTACAGCCTCAAGTCTTCTTGGGTATGAAACTCCAAGCTTGGCACACCTGTATTTGAGATATTCTCCCATTCTTCTCTGCAGAACATCTCAAGCTCTGTCAGGTTGGATATGGAGCTTTGCTGCACAGCTATTTTCAGGTCTCTCCAGAGATGTTCGATTGGGTTCAAGTGCGGGCTCTGGCGGAGCCACTCAAGGACATTCAGAGACTTGTCCCGAAGTCACTCCTGCATTGGCAAACTCCAGGCTTCCGTCTAGCCACGCCTGATTGGTGGAGTGCTGCAGAGATGAATGTCCTTCTGGAAGGTTCTACCATCTCCACAAAGGAACTCTGGAACTCTGTCAGAGTGACCATTGTGTTCTTCGTCACCTCCCTGACTAAGGCCCTTCTCCCCCGATTGCTCAGTTTGGCCGGGCGGAAAGCTCTAGGAAGAATCTTGGTTGTTCCAAACTTCTTCCATTTAAGAATTATGAAGGCCACTGTGTTCTTGGGGACCTTCAATGAGGCAGAAATGTTTTGGTACCCTTCCTCAGATCTGTACTTCGACAATCAGGTCTCGGAGCTCTACGGACATTTCCTTTGACCTCATGGCTTGGTTTTTGATCTGAAATGCACCGTCAACTGTCGGACCTTATATAGACAGGTGTGTGCCTTTCCAAATTATGTCCAATCAATTTAATTTACCACAGGTGGACTCCAATCAAATTGTAGAACGATCTAAAGATGATCAATGGAAACAGAATGCACATGAGCTCAATTTCGAGTCTCATAACAAAGGGTCTGAATACTTACGTAAATAAGGTATTTCTGTTTTGTTTTTTAAATAATTTGCAAAAATGTCTAAAAACCTGTTTTTGCTTTGTCATTGTGGGTATTGTGTGTAGATTGATGAGGAACAGATGTATTTAATTAATTTTAGGAAAAGGCTGTAACGTAAAAAAAATGTGGAAAAGGGGAAGGGGTCTGAATGCTATCGGAATGCACTGTATCTGTATCTAATGTTATTTCATAAAATTTTAGCTCATCTTGCTCTGGCTAGCATTAATTGTTGATGTTGTTGTTGTTGATGTGCATAACTGAGGGAGAGAGAACCTACCTTTTCGTGGTTGTTTGATCAATAGGAGTGTAAAGTTCCCCTGGTGTAAGAAGACTCCTGTTGCAGAAATCTATTCTAATTGCAGAAATCTATTCAGGTGTATTTTATGGCTTTTGTCGTATGCGTTCTAATGATCTAACTTCTCGCTGTTGCAAGACACAGTCCAGTTCAAAGTGAATGATGGCAGGCCCTACTGCCTGTAAACACACAGTCCAGTTCAAAGTGAATGATGGCAGGCCCTACTGCCTGTAAACACACAGTCCAGTTCAAAGTGAATGATGGCAGGCCCTACTGCCTGTAAACACACAGTCCAGTTCAAAGTGAATGATGGCAGGCCCTACTGCCTGTAAACACACAGTCCAGTTCAAAGTGAATGATGGCAGGCCCTACTGCCTGTAAACACACAGTCCAGTTCAAAGTGAATGATGGCAGGCCCTACTGCCTGTAAACGCACAGTCCAGTTCAAAGTGAATGATGGCAGGCCCTACTGCATGTAAACACACAGTCCAGTTCAAAGTGAATGATGGCAGGCCCTACTGCCTGTAAACACACAGTCCAGTTCAAAGTGAATGATGGCAGGCCCTACTGCCTGTAAACACACAGTCCAGTTCAAAGTGAATGATGGCAGGCCCTACTGCCTGTAAACACACAGTCCAGTTCAAAGTGAATGATGGCAGGCCCTACTGCCTGTAAACACACAGTCCAGTTCAAAGTGAATGATGGCAGGCCCTACTGCCTGTAAACACACAGTCCAGTTCAAAGTGAATGATGGCAGGCCCTACTGCCTGTAAACACACAGTCCAGTTCAAAGTGAATGATGGCAGGCCCTACTGCCTGTAAACACACAGTCCAGTTCAAAGTGAATGATGGCAGGCCCTACTGCCTGTAAACACACAGTCCAGTTCAAAGTGAATGATGGCAGGCCCTACTGCCTGTAAACACACGGTCCAGTTCAAAGTGAATGATGGCAGGCCCTACTGCCTGTAAACACACGGTCCAGTTCAAAGTGAATGATGGCAGGTCCTACTGCCTGTAAACACACAGTCCAGTTCAAAGTGAATGATGGCAGGTCCTACTGCCTGTAAACACACGGTCCAGTTCAAAGTGAATGATGGCAGGCCCTACTGCCTGTAAACACACAGTCCAGTTCAAAGTGAATGATGGCAGGCCCTACTGCCTGTAAACACACGGTCCAGTTCAAAGTGAATGATGGCAGGCCCTACTGCCTGTAAACACACAGTCCAGTTCAAAGTGAATGATAGCAGGCCCTACTGCCTGTAAACACACAGTCCAGTTCAAAGTGAATGATGGCAGGCCCTACTGCCTGTAAACACACAGTCCAGTTCAAAGTGAATGATGGCAGGCCCTACTGCCTGTAAACACACAGTCCAGGTCAAAGTGAATGATGGCAGGCCCTACTGCCTGTAAACACACAGTCCAGTTCAAAGTGAATGATGGCAGGTCCTACTGCCTGTAAACACACGGTCCAGTTCAAAGTGAATGATGGCAGGTCCTACTGCCTGTAAACACACAGTCCAGTTCAAAGTGAATGATGGCAGGCCCTACTGCCTGTAAACACACAGTCCAGTTCAAAGTGAATGATGGCAGGCCCTACTGCCTGTAAACACACAGTCCAGTTCAAAGTGAATGATGGCAGGCCCTACTGCCTGTAAACACACAGTCCAGTTCAAAGTGAATGATGGCAGGTCCTACTGCCTGTAAACACACGGTCCAGTTCAAAGTGAATGATGGCAGGTCCTACTGCCTGTAAACACACAGTCCAGTTCAAAGTGAATGATGGCAGGTCCTACTGCCTGTAAACACACAGTCCAGTTCAAAGTGAATGATGGCAGGCCCTACTGCCTGTAAACACACAGTCCAGTTCAAAGTGAATGATGGCAGGCCCTACTGCCTGTAAACACACAGTCCAGTTCAAAGTGAATGATGGCAGGCCCTACTGCCTGTAAACACACAGTCCAGTTCAAAGTGAATGATGGCAGGCCCTACTGCCTGTAAACACACAGTCCAGTTCAAAGTGAATGATGGCAGGCCCTACTGCCTGTAAACACACAGTCCAGTTCAAAGTGAATGATGGCAGGCCCTACTGCCTGTAAACACACAGTCCAGTTCAAAGTGAATGATGGCAGTCCCTACTGCCTGTAAACACACAGTCCAGTTCAAAGTGAATGATGGCAGGCCCTACTGCCTGTAAACACACAGTCCAGTTCAAAGTGAATGATGGCAGGCCCTACTGCCTGTAAACACACAGTCCAGTTCAAAGTGAATGATGGCAGTCCCTACTGCCTGTAAACACACAGTCCAGTTCAAAGTGAATGATGGCAGGCCCTACTGCCTGTAAACACACAGTCCAGTTCAAAGTGAATGATGGCAGGCCCTACTGCCTGTAAACACACAGTCCAGTTCAAAGTGAATGATGGCAGGCCCTACTGCCTGTAAACACACAGTCCAGTTCAAAGTGAATGATGGCAGGTCCTACTGCCTGTAAACACACGGTCCAGTTCAAAGTGAATGATGGCAGGCCCTACTGCCTGTAAACACACAGTCCAGTTCAAAGTGAATGATGGCAGGCCCTACTGCCTGTAAACACACAGTCCAGTTCAAAGTGAATGATGGCAGTCCCTACTGCCTGTAAACACACAGTCCAGTTCAAAGTGAATGATGGCAAGCCCTTGTGGCAAATTGCTTGTTTGCATGAGGCCTACTGGTCCTGGACAAGACAGATGTTTGGTTAGGTTTTATTTACTGCAGTGTCTATTATTTGTCTAAACTTCACGGCCGCTTTCCCACTCTATATTGCTATAGATTTTCACAAATGCCTTAGTATACGTAGTTCCCAAACATTCTAAGAATTTATGGAAATGTGAAAATGACCATATCTAGGTGCTCGCTTGTCAGAAAATGTTTTCAAAAGTGTCACATTCTTTGTGGGAGTGTATGTGAACAGATTTTAACAAGATTTCATGTTGCTAAATTGCTGTCAGTTCCACTTTAAATAGCACTGATGCTGTTGTGTGTAGAACATCTTTCACCATGCACGCTGTGAATCATGTTTCACACTCACACTAATTGGTAGGGTGGAACAATAAGGGTCCTGGGCTAATAACCACCCCCTACCCTTTGTGTGGAGGACGCCAGGAGTGTGTGTGGGAGAGAGTGAAAGAGAGTTCATCAGTGTTCAGGAGCATGAGGGAGAGAGTGGGGGAGAATGGGTGGAGGGATGGGAGCTTCTGAGGCGGTAGGAGAGCTTCAGAGGAGGTAGGTGAGCTTCAGATGGGATAGGGGAACTTCAGAAGGGATAGGGGAACTTCAGAGGGGATAGGAGAGCTTCAGAGGGGATATGGGAACTTCAGAGGGTATAGGAGAGCTTCAGAGGGGATAGGGGAGCTTCAGAGGGGATACGATAGCTTCAGAGGGGATAGGGGAACTTCAGAGGGTATAGGAGAGCTTCAGAGGGGATAGGGGAGCTTCAGAGGGGATAGGAGAGCTTCAGAGGGGATATGAGAGCTTCAGAGGGGATAGGGGAGCTTCAGAGGGGATAGGAGAGCTTCAGAGGGGATAGGGGAACTTCAGAGGGTATAGGAGAGCTTCAGAGGGGATAGGAGAGCTTCAGAGGGGATAGGGGAACTTCAGAGGGTATAGGAGAGCTTCAGAGGGTATAGGGAAACTTCAGAGGGTATAGGAGAGCTTCAGAGGGGATAGGGGAGCTTCAGAGGGGATAGGAGAGCTTCAGAGGGGATATGAGAGCTTCAGAGGGGATAGGAGAGCTTCCGAGGGGATAGGAGAGCTTCAGAGGGTATAGGAGAGCTTCAGAGGGGATAGGAGAGCTTCAGAGGGGATAGGGGAACTTCAGAGGGTATAGGAGAGCTTCAGAGGGTATAGGGGAACTTCAGAGGGTATAGGAGAGCTTCAGAGGGTATAGGGGAGCTTCAGAGGGGATAGGAGAGTTTCAGAGGGGATAGGAGAGCTTCAGAGGGGATAGGGGAACTTTAGAGGGTATAGGAGAGCTTCAGAGGGTATAGGAGAGCTTCAGAGGGTATAGGAGAGCTTCAGAGGGTATAGGAGAGCTTCAGAGGGGATAGGGGAACTTCAGAGGGTATAGGAGAGCTTCAGAGGGTATAGGAGAGCTTCAGAGGGGATAGGGGAACTTCAGAGGGTATAGGAGAGCTTCAGAGGGTATAGGAGAGCTTCAGAGGGGATAGGGGAACTTCAGAGGGTATAGGAGAGCTTCAGAGGGTATAGGGGAACTTCAGAGGGTATAGGATAGCTTCAGAGGGGATATGGGAGCTTCAGAGGGGATAGGAGAGCTTCAGAGGGGATAGGAGAGCTTCAGAGGGGATAGGGGAACTTCAGGGGGTATAGGAGAGCTTCAGAGGGTATAGGAGAGCTTCAGAGGGTATAGGAGAGCTTCAGAGGGGATAGGAGAGCTTCAGAGGGGATAGGGGAACTTCAGAGGGTATAGGAGAGCTTCAGAGGGTATAGGAGAGCTTCAGAGGGGATAGGGGAACTTCAGAGGGTATAGGAGAGCTTCAGAGGGGATAGGGGAGCTTCAGAGGGGATATGAGAGCTTCAGAGGGGATAGGGGAGCTTCAGAGGGTATAGGAGAGCTTCAGAGGGTATAGGAGAGCTTCAGAGGGGATAGGGGAGCTTCAGCGGGGATAGGAGAGCTTCAGAGGGGATAGGGGAGCTTCAGAGGTGATAGTGGAGCTTCAGAGGGGATAGGGGAACTTCAGATGGGATAGGAGAACTTCAGAGGGGATAGGAGAACTTCAAAGGGGATAGGAGAGATTCAGAGGGGATATGGGAGCTTCACGGGTGTCTATGAGTTCAGGAGGATGTAGGTGTTGGAAGGTGCAGGAGAGTCTGGAGGTGTGCATTAGAACCTAGACAATAGGAGACACCATCTAATAAGAATCGGCCATATTATCCATGGTACTGGAAAGACCTACATTAGTGGACTTCAGCTCACCCAGACATTTTCCCCTGCTTTACCCACAACCATATTACTTCCTTACCACGACAACCATGCCTTATTTCCTGTTTCCTGTCTCCACAGGAAGTCAAGTCAACCTGACGTGCCGAGCATTCTTCGGCTTCGCCGGGGAGGTCAGTCCGCTCATCTACTGGATGAAGGGAGAGAAGTTCATCGAAGACCTGGACGTGGAGAGGTTCAGAGAGAGTGACATCAAGTAAGACACACACACACATCAAGTAACACCCTGTCACACACACACACACGTCAAGTAAGAACCTGTTACACACATACATTGCTTGAGGTCATATGGGATATACATACGTTCCTGCATGAACTGTAAAAAGTCAAAGCCACAGTTTTGACCAACACACTTGTGATGCTGTGGTATGTTGTAGTGCTATTACCAGGCTGTGGTATGTTGTAATGCTGTTACCAGGCTGGGTTATGTTGTAATGCTATTACCAGGTTGTGGTATGTTGTAGTGCTATTACCAGGCTGTGGTATGATATAATGATATTAACATGCTTATTCATCTTGAATTCAGATATCCCTGAATCTACCCTGCCCTGTTCATTCATGGACAGACTGGACGACACTGTTATTCTCTAATGAGCCGGTTCACTCATGGACAGACTGGAAGACACTGTTATTCTCTAATGAGCCTGTTCACTCATGGACAGACTGGACGACACTTGTGTTCTCTAATGAGCCTGTTCATTCATGGGCAGACTGGACGACACTTGTGTTCTCTAATGAGCCGGTTCACTCATGGACAGACTGGAAGACACTGTTATTCTCTAATGAGCCTGTTCACTCATGGACAGACTGGACGACACTTGTGTTCTCTAATGAGCCTGTTCATTCATGGGCAGACTGGACGACACTTGTGTTCTCTAATGAGCCGGTTCACTCATGGACAGACTGGAAGACACTGTTATTCTCTAATGAGCCGGTTCACTCATGGACAGACTGGAAGACACTGTTATTCTCTAATGAGCCTGTTCACTCATGGGCAGACTGGAAGACACTGTTATTCTCTAATGAGCCTGTTCACTCATGGGCAGACTGGACGACACTGTTATTCTCTAATGAGCCTGTTCACTCATGGGCAGACTGGAAGACACTGTTATTCTCTAATGAGCCGGTTCACTCATGGGCAGACTGGACGACACTGTTATTCTCTAATGAGCCTGTTCACTCATGGGCAGACTGGAAGACACTGTTATTCTCTAATGAGCCTGTTCACTCATGGGCAGACTGGACGACACTGTTATTCTCTAATGAGCCTGTTCACTCATGGGCAGACTGGAAGACACTGTTATTCTCTAATGAGCCTGTTCACTCATGGGCAGACTGGAAGACACTGTTATTCTCTAATGTGCCTGTTCACTCATGGGCAGACTGGAAGACACTGTTATTTTCTAATGAGCCTGTTCACTCATGGGCAGACTGGAAGACACTGTTCTTCTCTAATGAGCCTGTTCACTCATGGACAGACTGGACGACACTGTTATTCTCTAATGAGCCTGTTCACTCATGGGCAGAATGGAAGACACTGGTGTTCTCTAATGTGTCTGTTCACTCATGGGCAGACTGGAAGACACTGTTATTCTCTAATGTGCCTGTTCACTCATGGGCAGACTGGACGACACTGTTATTCTCTAATGAGCCTGTTCACTCATGGGCAGAATGGAAGACACTGGTGCAAAGTTTAAGATGAAGGTAGCAGACACCCTGGTGGTTAAGAGCTTTGGGTGTGAAAGCTGAGCCAACAAGGTGAAAGGCTGTCGATGCGCCATTAGTAAGATACTTAAAACCCTAATTGCTCCTGGGTCACGGTTGATAATGTCTGACCCTGGCCGTGACCCCACTCTCCCAGGGTGTCTCAGCCCACTCTCCCAGGGTGTCTTACCCCACTCTCCCAGGGTGTCTTACCCCACTCTCCCAGGGTGTCTCACCCCACTCTCCCAGGGTGTCTCACCCCACTCTTCCAGGGTGTCTCACCCCACTCTCCCAGGGTGTCTCTCCCCACTCTCCCAGGGTGTCTCACACCACTCTCTCAGGGTGTCTCACCCCACTCTCCCAGTGTGTCTTACCCCACTCTCCCAGGGTGTCTTACCCCACTCTCCCAGGGTGTCTCACCCCACTCTCCCAGGGTGTCTCACCCCACTCTCCCAGGGTGACTCACCCCACTCTCCCAGGGTCTCACCCCACTCTCCCAGGGTGTCTCACACCACTCTCCCAGGGTGTCTTACCCCACTCTCCCAGGGTGTCTCACACCACTCTCCCAGGGTATCTCACACCACTCTCCCAGAGGGTCTTACCCCACTCTCCCAGGATGTCTCACACCACTCTCCCAGGGTGTCTCACCACACTCTCCCAGGGTGTCTCACACCACTCTCCCAGGGTGTCTCACACCACTCTCCCAGGGTTTCTTACCCCACTCTCCCAGGATGTCTCACACCACTCTCCCAGGGTGTCTCACCCCACTCTCCCATGGTGTCTCACACCACTCTCCCAGGGTGTCTCACCCCACTCTCCCAGGGTGTCTCACACCACTCTCCCAGGGTGTCTCACCCCACTCTCCCAGGGTGTCTCACCCCACTCTCCCAGGGTTTCTCACCCCACTCTCCCAGGGTTTCTCACCACACTCTCCTAGGGTGACTTACCCCACTCTCCCAGGGTGTCTCACCCCACTCTCCCAGGGTGTCTCACCCCACTCTCCCAGGGTGTCTCACCCCACTCTCCAAGGGTCTCACCCCACACACCCAGGGTGTCTTACCCCACTCTCCCAGGGTGTCTCACCCCACTCTCCCAGGGTGTCTCACCCCACTCTCCAAGGTTCTCACCCCACTCTCCCAGGGTGTCTCACCCCACTCTCCCAGGATGTCTCACACCACTCTCCCAGGGTGTCTCACCCCACTCTCCCAGGGTGTCTTACCCCACTCTCCCAGGGTGTCTTACCCCACTCTCCCAGATTGTCTCACCCCACTCTCGCAGGGTGTCTCACCTCACTATCCCAGGGTGTCTCACCCCACTCTCCCAGCGTGTCTCACCCCACTCTCCCAGCGTGTCTCACCCCACTCTCCCAGGGTGTCTTACCCCACCCTCCCAGGGTGTGTTACCCCACTCTCCCAGGGTGTCTCACCCCACTCTCACAGGGTGTCTCACTCCACTCTTCCAGGGTGTCTCACCCCACACTCCCAGGGTGTCTCACACCACACTCCCAGGGTGTCTCACCCCACTCTCCCAGGGTGTCTTTCCCCACTCTCCCAGGGTGTCTTTCCCCACTCTCCCAGGGTGTCTCACACCACTCTCCCAGGGTGTCTCACCCCACTCTCCCAGGGTGTCTCACACCACTCTCCCAGGGTGTCTCACCCCACTCTCCCAGGGTGTCTTTCCCCACTCTCCCAGGGTGTCTCACCCCACTCTCACAGGGTGTCTCACTCCACTCTTCCAGGGTGTCTCACCCCACTCTCACAGGGTGTCTCACTCCACTCTTCCAGGGTGTCTCACCCCACTCTCCCAGGGTGTCTCACACCACTCTCCCAGGGTGTCTCACCCCACTCTCCCAGGGTGTCTTTCCTCACTCTCCCAGGGTGTCTTTCCCCACTCTCCCAGGGTGTCTCACACCACTCTCCCAGGGTGTCTCACCCCCACTCTCCCAGGGTGTTTTACCCCACTCTCCCAGGGTGTCTTACCCCACTCTCCCAGGGTGTCTCACCCCACTCTTCCAGGGTGTCTCACCCCACTCTCCCAAGGGGTCTCACCCCACTCTCCCAGGGTGTCTCACACCACTCTCCCAGGGTGTCTCACCCCACTCTCCCAGGGTGTCTTACCCCACTCTCCCAGATTGTCTCACCCCACTCTCGCAGGATGTCTCACCTCACTCTCCCAGGGTGTCTCACCCCACTCTCCCAGCGTGTCTCACCCCACTCTCCCAGGGTGTCTTACCCCACCCTCCCAGGGTGTCTTACCCCACTCTCCCAGGGTGTCTCACCCCACTCTCACAGGGTGTCTCACCTCACTCTCCCAGGGTGTCTCACCCCACTCTCCCAGGGTGTCTTACCCCACCCTCCCAGGGTATATTACCCCACTCTCCCAGGGTGTCTCACCCCACTCTCACAGGGTGTCTCACTCCACTCTTCCAGGGTGTCTCACCCCACTCTCCCAGGGTGTCTCACACCACTCTCCCAGGGTGTCTCACCCCACTCTCCCAGGGTGTCTTTCCCCACTCTCCCAGGGTGTCTTTCCCCACTCTCCCAGGGTGTCTCACACCACTCTCCCAGGGTGTCTCACCCCACTCTCCCAAGGGGTCTCACCCCACTCTCCCAGGGTGTCTCACACCACTCCCCCAGGGTGTCTCACCCCACTCTCCCAGGGTGTCTTACCCTACTCTCCCAGGATGTCTCACCCCACTCTCCCAGGGTGTCTCACACCACTCTCCCAGGGTGTCTCACCCCACTCTCCCAGGGTGTCTCACACCACTCTCCCATGGTGTCTCACCCCACTCTCCCAGGGTGTCTCACACCACTCTCCCATGGTGTCTCACCCCACTCTCCCAGGGTGTCTCACACCACTCTCCCAAGGTGTCTCACCCCACTCTCCCAGGGTGTCTCACCCCACTCTCCCAGGGTGTCTCACCCCACTCTCCCAGGGTGTCTCACCCCACTCTCCCAGGGTGTCTCACCCCACTCTCCCAGGGTGTCTCACCCCACTCTCCCAGGGTGTCTCACCCCACTCTCCCAGGGTGTCTCACCCCACTCTCCCAGGGTTTCTCACCCCACTCTCCCAGGGTTTCTCACCACACTCTCCTAGGGTGACTTACCCCACTCTCCCAGGGTGTCTCACCCCACTCTCCCAGGGTTTCTCACCCCACTCTCCCAGGGTTTCTTACCACACTCTCCTAGGGTGACTTACCCCACTCTCCCAGGGTGTCTCACACCACTCTCCCAGGGTGTCTCACACCACTCTCCCAGGGTGACTTACCCCACTCTCCCAGGGTGTCTCACCTCACTCTCCCAGGGTGTCTCACACCACTCTCCCAGGGTGTCTCACCCCACTCTCCCAGGATGTCTTACCCTACTCTCCCATGGTGTCTTACCCCACTCTCCCAGGGTGTCTCACCCCACTCTCCCAGGGTGTCTCAACCCACTCTCCAAGGGTCTCACCCCACTCTCCCAGGGTGTCTTACCCTACTCTCCCAGGGTGTCTCACCCCACTCTCCAAGGTTCTCACCCCACTCTCCCAGGGTGTCTCACCCCACTCTCCCAGGATGTCTCACACCACTCTCCCAGGGTGTCTCACCCCACTCTCCCAGGGTGTCTTACCCCACTCTCCCAGGGTGTCTTACCCCACTCTCCCAGATTGTCTCACCCCACTCTCGCAGGGTGTCTCACCTCACTCTCCCAGGGTGTCTCACCCCACTCTCCCAGCGTGTCTCACCCCACTCTCCCAGGGTGTCTTACCCCACCCTCCCAGGGTGTCTTACCCCACTCTCCCAGGGTGTATTACCCCACTCTCCCAGGGTGTCTCACCCCACTCTCCCAGGGTGTCTCACTCCACTCTCCCAGGGTGTCTCACACCACTCTCCCAAGGTGTCTCACCCCACTCTCCCAGGGTGTCTCACCCCACTCTCCCAGGGTGTCTCACCCCACTCTCCCAGGGTGTCTCACCCCACTCTCCCAGGGTGTCTCACCCCACTCTCCCAGGGTGTCTCACCCCACTCTCCCAGGGTGTCTCACCCCACTCTCCCAGGGTGTCTCACCCCACTCTCCCAGGGTTTCTCACCCCACTCTCCCAGGGTTTCTCACCACACTCTCCTAGGGTGACTTACCCCACTCTCCCAGGGTGTCTCACCCCACTCTCCCAGGGTTTCTCACCCCACTCTCCCAGGGTTTCTTACCACACTCTCCTAGGGTGACTTACCCCACTCTCCCAGGGTGTCTCACACCACTCTCCCAGGGTGTCTCACACCACTCTCCCAGGGTGACTTACCCCACTCTCCCAGGGTGTCTCACCTCACTCTCCCAGGGTGTCTCACACCACTCTCCCAGGGTGTCTCACCCCACTCTCCCAGGATGTCTTACCCTACTCTCCCAGGGTGTCTTACCCCACTCTCCCAGGGTGTCTCACCCCACTCTCCCAGGGTGTCTCAACCCACTCTCCAAGGGTCTCACCCCACTCTCCCAGGGTGTCTTACCCTACTCTCCCAGGGTGTCTCACCCCACTCTCCAAGGTTCTCACCCCACTCTCCCAGGGTGTCTCACCCCACTCTCCCAGGATGTCTCACACCACTCTCCCAGGGTGTCTCACCCCACTCTCCCAGGGTGTCTTACCCCACTCTCCCAGGGTGTCTTACCCCACTCTCCCAGATTGTCTCACCCCACTCTCGCAGGGTGTCTCACCTCACTCTCCCAGGGTGTCTCACCCCACTCTCCCAGCGTGTCTCACCCCACTCTCCCAGGGTGTCTTACCCCACCCTCCCAGGGTGTCTTACCCCACTCTCCCAGGGTGTATTACCCCACTCTCCCAGGGTGTCTCACCCCACTCTCCCAGGGTGTCTCACTCCACTCTTCCAGGGTGTCTCACCCCACTCTCCCAGGGTGTCTCACACCACTCTCCCAGGGTGTCTCACCCCACTCTCCCAGGGTGTCTTTCCCCACTCTCCCAGGGTGTCTTTCCCCACTCTCCCAGGGTGTCTCACACCACTCTCCCAGGGTGTTTTACCCCACTCTCCCAGGGTGTTTTACCCCACTCTCCCAGGGTGTCTTACCCCACTCTCCCAGGGTGTCTCACCCCACTCTTCCAGGGTGTCTCACCCCACTCTCCCAGGGTGTCTCACACCACTCTCCCAGGGTGTCTCACACCACTCTCCCAGGGTTTCTTACCCCACTCTCCCAGGATATCTCACACAACTCTCCCAGGGTGTCTCACCCCACTCTCCCAGGGTGTCTCACACCACTCTCCCAGTGTGTCTCACCCCACTCTCCCAGGGTGTCTCACCCCACTCTTCCAGGGTGTCTCACCCCACTCTCCCAGGGTGTCTCACACCACTCTCCCAGGGTGTCTCACCCCACTCTCCCAGGGTGTCTTTCCCCACTCTCCCAGGGTGTCTCACACCACTCTCCCAGGGTGTCTCACCCCCACTCTCCCAGGGTGCTTTACCCCACTCTCCCAGGGTGTCTTACCCCACTCTCCCAGGGTGTCTCACCCCACTCTCCCAGGGTGTCTCACCCCACTCTCCCAGGGTGTCTTACCCCACCCTCCCAGGGTGTCTCACCCCACCCTCCCAGGGTGTCTCACCCCACTCTCCCATGGTCTCACTTCACTCTCCCATGGTGTCTCACCCCACTCTCCCAGGGTTTCTCACCCCAGTCTCCCAGGGTTTCTCACCCCACTCTCCCAGGGTGTCTCACACCACTTTCCCAGGGTGTCTCACCCCACTCTCCCAGGGTGTCTCACCCCACCCTCCCAGGGTGTCTCACCCCACTCTCCCAGGGTGTCTCAAGGAGAGATGCAAAACAACACATACGTATTAATACACGCTTGTACATGTGTGAAATAGGACAGACATAAGCACCCATCAAGTGATTGTTATTATGTTTTAAGCTGTTACCATGAAAACTCTAATTATTGTGTTTATATATGAAGGTGTTACCATGAGAACAGGCGCCCTAGTGATTCCTATGCACACGTGCAGAGTGCGATCTAAGATTACCAGTCCAGGATAATAGATAGGATTTGAGATAGCCTGGAGCCGTTCTCCTCCTGTAACGTACTGGGTGTAGTGGGTGAGAAGTCAGGCGCAGAAAACAGAGAGTTCAGGGTAGTGCTATCTTTAATGCACAAAACGGAGAACATACGCCAACCCCACGAAACACAGGGCAAACGCCCCAAACACGGGGACTTAAACTGTCCAGCAAAACCCATGAAATGGGAAACACGTAACCCACAGACGTGCACACAAGTTACACAAAACAATCCCGCACAAAGAGCAGGCGGGCCTATTGGTAAATAAAGCCTGACTAATCAGTCTAAAACACAAACAGGTGAAACCAATAAACAGAAAGGGGAAAAGGGATCAGTGGCAGCTAGTAGGCCGGTGACGACGACCGCCGAGCGCCACCCGAACAGGAAGGGGAGCCATCTTCAGTAGGAGTCGTGACACCTCCCGTGTTTGCATGCATATACAGAGATAAATGCATATACATTTATAATAATAATAATATATAATAATATATGCCATTTAGCAGACGCTTTTATCCAAAGCGACTTACAGTCATGTGTGCATACATTCTACGTATGGGTGGTCCCGGGAATCGAACCCACTACCCTGGCGTTACAAGCGCCATGCTCTACCAACTGAGCTACAGAAGGACCATTTATCCTCATACAAGAGAGTCAGGGACACACAGCACAACCATTGAAAGGCCATTTTACCACAAATACCTCACCGCACTCCGACAGCTCCACTAGAAAAATGTCACTTTTCCGTCAGCCATAGCTATTTCTTCAATAACATCAATGAATGTTTAATGGCGTTAGTCAATAATTCAGGCGATCATACATTCTTTATTATTGCACGGCGTGTGTGTGTTCTCTGAAAGTGATCAGGCTTGCTTGCTTTGCTTATCACGTTGCTGGTCTTGAATGCTAAAGTTATACTGAGTGGGCGTGAGCTGAGGAGCTGGAGAGGAGAGCAAGGGAACTCTGGGAGTTCTCTTTTACTTTGATTTGTGGGCGTCTAGTGGGAACAGCTCTGCTCTTCAGCCTTGGAGCAACATATACACATACACACAGACACGAATACACACACACACACACAGACACACATAAATACATACACACACTTAAATACACACACACACACGCACAGACACACATATACAAACACACAGACACACTCACTCACACACACACACACACAGACACACACACACACAAATACACACACACACAGACACACACACACAAATACACACACACAGACACACATACATACACACACACAGACACACACATACACACACGCAGACACACACACAGACACACGCACAGACACACACTTACAAACACAAAGACACACACACAAATACACACACACACACACACACACACACACACACACACACACACACACACACACACACACACACACACACACACACACATGGGCTGAATACTCCATGGATCACTAGTACGTATACAGTACCTGTCCAGGGGACTCTCACAGACATGGAGCTGTTGATGCATCTGTCTCTTTGTCTTCACAATCCGTCCATCCGTCCGTTAATCCAACAGTCAATCCATTCCTCCGTTAATCCAACAATCCATCCATCCGTTCCTATGTTAATCCAATAGTCCATAATCCAACAATCCATCCATCCATTCCTCTGTTAATCCTACAGTCCATCCATCCATTCTTCCATTAACATTTACATTTACATTTAAGTCATTTAGCAGACCCTCTTATCCAGTGCGACTTACAAATTGGTGCATTCACCTTATGACATCCAGTAGAACAGTCACTTTACAATAGTGCATCTAAATCTTAAAGGGGGGGGGGGTGAGAAGGATTACTTATCCTATCCTAGGTATTCCTTAAAGAGGTGAGGTTTCAGGTGTCTCCGGAAGGTGGTGATTGACTCCGCTGTCCTGGCGCCGTGAGGGGGTTTGTTCCACCATTGGGGGGCCAGAGCAGCGAACAGTTTTGACTGGGCTGAGCGGGAACTGTACTTCCTCAGTGGTAGGGAGGCGAGCAGGCCAGAGGTGGATGAACGCAGTGCCCTTGTTTGGGTGTAGGGCCTGATCAGAGCCTGGAGGTACTGAGGTGCCGTTCCCCTCACAGCTCCGGCAAGCACCATGGTCTTGTAGCGGATGCAAGCTTCAACTGGAAGCCAGTGGAGAGAGCGGAGGAGCGGAGTGACGTGAGAGAACTTGGGAAGGTTGAACACCAGACGGGCTGCGGCGTTCTGGATGAGTTGTAGGGGTTTAATGGCACAGGCAGGGAGCCCAGCCAACACCGAGTTGCAGTAATCCAGACGGGAGATGACAAGTGCCTGGATTAGGACCTGCGCCGCTTCCTGTGTGAGGCAGGGTCGAACTCTGCGGATGTTGTAGAGCATGAACCTACAGGAACGGGCCACCGCCTTGATGTTAGTTGAGAACGAGGGTGTTGTCCAGGATCACGCCAAGGTTCTTAGCGCTCTGGGAGGAGGACACAATGGAGTTGTCAATCGTGATGGCGAGATCATGGAACGGGCAGTCCTTCCCCGGGAGGAAGAGCAGCTCCGTCTTGCCGAGGTTCAGCTTGAGGTGGTGATCCGTCATCCACACTGATATGTCTGCCAGACATGCAGAGATGCGATTCGCCACCTGGTCATCAGAAGGGGGAAAGGAGAAGATTAATTGTGTGTCGTCTGCATAGCAATGATAGGAGAGACCATGTGAGGTTATGACAGAGCCAAGTGATTTGGTGTATAGCGAGAATAGAAGAGGGCCTAGAACAGAGCCCTGGGGGACACCAGTGGTGAGAGCGCGTGGTGAGGAGACAGATTCTCGCCACGCCACCTGGTAGGAGCGACCTGTCAGGTAGGACGCAATCCAAGCGTGGGCCGCGCCGGAGATGCCCAACTCGGAGAGGGTGGAGAGGAGGATCTGATGGTTCACAGTATCGAAGGCAGCCGATAGGTCTAGAAGGATGAGAGCAGAGGAGAGAGAGTTAGCTTTAGCGGTGCGGAGCGCCTCCGTGATACAGAGAAGAGCAGTCTCAGTTGAATGACTAGTCTTGAAACCTGACTGATTTGGATCGAGAAGGTCATTCAGAGAGAGATAGCGGGAGAGCTGGCCAAGGACGGCACGTTCAAGAGTTTTGGAGAGAAAAGAAAGAAGGCATACTGGTCTGTAGTTGTTGACATCGGAGGGATCGAGTGTAGGTTTTTTCAGAAGGGGTGCAACTCTCGCTCTCTTGAAGACGGAAGGGACGTAGCCAGCAGTCAGGGATGAGTTGATGAGCGAGGTGAGGTAAGGGAGAAGGTCTCCGGAAATGGTCTGGAGAAGAGAGGAGGGGATAGGGTCAAGCGGGAAGGTTGTTGGGCGGCCGGCCGTCACAAGACGCGAGATTTCATCTGGAGAGAGAGGGGAGAAAGAGGTCAGAGCACAGGGTAGGGCAGTGTGAGCAGAACCAGCGGTGCCGTTTGACTTAGCAAACGAGGATCGGATGTCGTCAACCTTCTTTTCAAAGTGGTTGACGAAGTCATCTGCAGAGAGGGAGGAGGGGGGGGGGAGGATTCAGGAGGGAGGAGAAGGTGGCAAAGAGCTTCCTAGGGTTAGAGGCAGATGCTTGGAATTTAGAGTGGTAGAAAATGGCTTTAGCAGCAGAGACAGAGGAGGAAAATGTAGAGAGGAGGGAGTGAAAGGATGCCAGGTCCGCAGGGAGGCGAGTTTTCCTCCAATTCCGCTCGGCTGCCCGGAGCCCTGTTCCATTCCCTCCTCTCCATTCCTCTGTTAATCCAACAATCCATCCATTCCTCCTTTAATCAAACAATCCATCCATCCTCTGTTAATACAACAGTTCATCCATCCATTCCTCTGTTAATCCAACAGTCCATTGTTTCCTCTGTTAATCCAACAGTCCATCCTTTCCTCTGTTAATCCAACAGTCCATCCATTCTTCTGTTAATCCAACAGCCCACCCATCCATTCCCCTGGTAATCCAACAGCCCATCCATCCATTCCTCTGTTAATCCAACAGTCCATCCATTCCTCTGTTAATCCAACAGTCCATCCATTCCTCTGTTAATCCAACAGCCCATCCATCCATTTCTCTGGTAATCCAACAGTCCATCCATCCATTTCCCTGGTAATCCATCAGCCCATCCATCCATTCCTCTGTTAATCCAACAGTCCATCCATTCCTCTGTTAATCCAACAGTCCATCCATTCCTCTGTTAATCCAACAGCCCACCCATCCATTCCCCTGGTAATCCAACAGCCCATCCATCCATTCCTCTGTTAATCCAACAGTCCATCCGTTCCTCTGTTAATCCAACAGTCCATCCATTCCTCTGTTAATCCAACAGCCCATCCATCCATTTCTCTGGTAATCCAACAGTCCATCCATCCATTTCCCTGGTAATCCATCAACCCATCCATCCATTCCTCTGTTAATCCAACAGTCCATCCATTCATCTGTTAATCCAACAGTCCATCCATTCCTCTGTTAATCCAACAGCCCACCCATCCGTTCCTCTATTAATCCAACAGTCCATCCGTTCCTCTGTTAATCCAACAGTCCATCCGTTCCTCTGTTAATCCAACAGCCCATCCATTCCTCTGTTAATCTAACAGCCCATCCATCCATTCATCTGTTAATCCAACAGTCCATCCATTCCTCTGTTAATCCAACAGCCCACCCATCCATTCCTCTGTTAAACCAACAGTCCATCCATTCCTCTGTTAATCCAACAGCCCACCCATCCATTCCTCTGTTAATCTAACAGCCCATCCATCCATTCATCTGTTAATCTAACAGCCCATCCATCCATTCATCTGTTAATCCAACAGCCCATCCATCCATTCCTCTGTTAATCCAACAGTCCATCCGTTCCTCTGTTAATCCAACAGTCCATCCGTTCCTCTGTTAATCCAACAGCCCATCCATCCATTTCTCTGGTAATCCAACAGTCCATCCATCCATTTCCCTGGTAATCCATCAGCCCATCCATCCATTCCTCTGTTAATCCAACAGTCCATCCATTCCTCTGTTAATCCAACAGTCCATCCATTCCTCTGTTAATCCAACAGCCCACCCATCCATTCCTCTGTTAATCTAACAGTCCATCCATCCATTCCTCTGTTAATCCAACAGTCCATCCATTCCTCTGTTAATCCAACAGTCCATCCATTCCTCTGTTAATCTAACAGTCCATCCATCCATTCCTCTGTTAATCCAACAGTCCATCCATTCCTCTGTTAATCTAGCAGCCCATCCATCCCTCTGTTAATCCAACAGTCCATCCATTCCTCTGTTAATCCAACAGCCCACCCATCCGTTCCTCTATTAATCCAACAGTCCATCCGTTCCTCTGTTAATCCAACAGTCCATCCGTTCCTCTGTTAATCCAACAGCCCACCCATCCATTCCTCTGTTAAACCAACAGTCCACCCATCCATTCCTCTGTTAAACCAACAGTCCATCCATTCCTCTGTTAATCCAACAGCCCACCCATCCATTCCTCTGTTAATCTAACAGCCCATCCATCCATTCATCTGTTAATCCAACAGTCCATCCATTCCTCTGTTAATCCAACAGCCCACCCATCCATTCCTCTGTTAAACCAACAGTCCATCCATTCCTCTGTTAATCCAACAGCCCACCCATCCATTCCTCTGTTAATCTAACAGCCCATCCATCCATTCATCTGTTAATCCAACAGTCCATCCATTCCTCTGTTAATCCAACAGCCCACCCATCCGTTCCTCTGTTAATCCAACAGTCCATCCGTTCCTCTGTTAATCCAACAGTCCATCCGTTCCTCTGTTAATCCAACAGCCCATCCATCCATTCATCTGTTAATCCAACAGTCCATCCGTTCCTCTGTTAATCTAACAGCCCATCCATCCATTCATCTGTTAATCCAACAGTCCATCCGTTCCTCTGTTAATCCAACAGCCCATCCATCCATTCCTCTGTTAATCCAACAGTCCATCCGTTCCTCTGTTAATCCAACAGCCCACCCATCCATTCCTCTGTTAATCTAACAGCCCATCCATCCATTCATCTGTTAATCCAACAGTCCATCCATTCCTCTGTTAATCCAACAGCCCACCCATCCATTCCTCTATTAATCCAACAGTCCATCCGTTCCTCTGTTAATCCAACAGTCCATCCGTTCCTCTGTTAATCCAACAGCCCACCCATCCATTCCTCTGTTAAACCAACAGTCCACCCATCCATTCCTCTGTTAAACCAACAGTCCATCCATTCCTCTGTTAATCCAACAGCCCACCCATCCATTCCTCTGTTAATCTAACAGCCCATCCATCCATTCATCTGTTAATCCAACAGTCCATCCATTCCTCTGTTAATCCAACAGCCCACCCATCCATTCCTCTGTTAAACCAACAGTCCATCCATTCCTCTGTTAATCCAACAGCCCACCCATCCATTCCTCTGTTAATCTAACAGCCCATCCATCCATTCATCTGTTAATCCAACAGTCCATCCATTCCTCTGTTAATCCAACAGCCCACCCATCCGTTCCTCTGTTAATCCAACAGTCCATCCGTTCCTCTGTTAATCCAACAGTCCATCCGTTCCTCTGTTAATCCAACAGCCCATCCATCCATTCATCTGTTAATCCAACAGTCCATCCGTTCCTCTGTTAATCTAACAGCCCATCCATCCATTCATCTGTTAATCCAACAGTCCATCCGTTCCTCTGTTAATCCAACAGCCCATCCATCCATTCCTCTGTTAATCCAACAGTCCATCCGTTCCTCTGTTAATCCAACAGCCCACCCATCCATTCCTCTGTTAATCTAACAGCCCATCCATCCATTCATCTGTTAATCCAACAGTCCATCCATTCCTCTGTTAATCCAACAGCCCACCCATCCATTCCTCTGTTAAACCAACAGTCCATCCATTCCTCTGTTAATCCAACAGCCCACCCATCCATTCCTCTGTTAATCTAACAGCCCATCCATCCATTCATCTGTTAATCTAACAGCCCATCCATCCATTCATCTGTTAATCCAACAGCCCATCCATCCATTCCTCTGTTAATCTAACAGCCCACCCATCCATTCCTCTGTTAATCTAACAGCCCATCCATCCATTCATCTGTTAATCCAACAGTCCATCCATTCCTCTGTTAATCTAACAGCCCATCCATCCATTCCTCTGTTAATCCAACAGTCCATCCATTCCTCTGTTAATCCAACAGTCCATCCGTTCCTCTGTTAATCTAACAGCCCATCCATCCATTCATCTGTTAATCCAACAGTCCATCCATTCATCTGTTAATCCAACAGTCCATCCGTTCCTCTGTTAATCCAACAGCCCACCCATCCATTCCTCTATTAATCCAACAGCCCACCCATCCATTCCTCTGTTAATCTAACAGTCCATCCATCCAATTCATCCATCCAGTGTCTTGCTGTGCTTTTTTTCAAGCCAATTCACTTCAATATGCTTTATTGGTCCGCAAGGGGCAATTATAGCAGGACTGACCATGGCATGGCAGACATAGCATTACCATAACAACAACAGAGAACAGGAAATGCTGAAAACACATAATAACACTTACTGCTCCAGTGAATAAGAGTTCCAAGGAAAAACCACAGTCCACAATACTCCAAACTTGCTAACTTGAGTCCCTATAGGTTTTTCCTATTGGTCATTGATGTTTAAAACACATTCTGATATGTCCGGAGACCTCCCTCTGTAGAACAGTAGCTACATCAGGAACACCTTTCGTAACTACCCTCACAATGTACTCAAACCTCCACAGGAATCAATTCATCATTATATAAACGTCTCAGAGAAAACTCCATGCGAATGATGCGTTTGATCCAGGTTTTACTCCTAAATAACAATGCATTTCATCCAGAATTTGCTTCTCCAACCTCTTTTGTGACCCCCTTGTACGGCATCCATATTAGGAAGTCCCTGGTACCAAATGGCACACCATTCCCTAGATCAGGGGTGGGCAAAGTTAGGGGGCTCTGGTCAAAAGTAATGAACTATGTAGGGAACAGGGTGCCATTTGGGACGAAGCCTCTCAGCTATCAGACCCGTTCCCTACCGATATTCCATTAGACACATATCTCCATGCTCTGCAGATGTGAGCTAATGTAAAGGTTAGGTGGAACATGGAGGGGGGAAAGCAGGGAAGAGAGGAGATGAGACAGTGAAAGGAATGACATTTGGAAACGTCTCTGTAAGCTAGCAGGTTCAGAGTACCTGAAGCAGATCTCTCACTCCAAACCTGGTGATGATTTCATACCAATTAGGCTTGGAATAAATCAATGAAAAAGAGAGGGAGAGAGAACGAGAGGGAGGGAGGGAGGGAGGGGGAGAGGGGGAGAGAGACTGAGAGACCAGAGAGAGAGAGAGAGAGACTGAGAGTCCAAAGAGAGAGAGAGAGACCAGAGAGAGAGAGAGAGAGAGACTGAGAGTCCCAGAGAGAGAGAGAGAGACCAGAGAGAGAGCGAGACACTGATTTTCTGCTGGAGCACAATATCAAGTGAGCCCCGTGTGGTCTCACTAAAATGATCCATAGCCTATACAAGCCTTTCTCAAATCCCAGTCTGTGGAGGAATCCTTCCAGTCTGCAGCATATTTATCTTGAATATGATTTGTTTTGTGTGGTCTGTGGCATATTTGACTCAAATAAATACGTGCAGTGGGACTACTTGTGCAATGCGCTGAACTATGTAGGCAGCAGTAAACAAATTGTGTTGCCATGACTAATTATAGCTACACCAAACACACACACAAGCTAGCCCTGCTGCTCAGCCTGCACGCTCTCTCTCTCTCTCTCTCTCTCTCTCTCTCTCTCTCTCTCTCTCTCTCTCTCTCTCCTCTCTCTCTCTCTCTCTCTCTCTCTCTCTCTCTCTCCCTCTTTTCTCTCTCTCTCTCTCTCTCTCTCTCTCCTCTCTCTCTCTCTCTCTCTCTGTCTCTCTCTCTCTCTCTCTCTCTCTCTCTCTCTCTCTCCTTTCTCTCTCTCTCGCTCTCTCTCTCTCTCTCTCTCTCTCTCTCTCTCTCTCTCTCTCTCTCTCTCTCTCTCTCTCTCTCTCTCTCTCCTTTCTCTCTCTCTCGCTCTCTCTCTCTCTCTCTCTCTCTCTCTCTCTCTCTCTCTCTGATAACAGCTGCCCACCAAACCCAGTCTGTGTGATATGTCAGACTTGCCTTAGCCGATATGCTATGAAGCCATCGTAAATAAGCAGACATTTAGAAGCAAAACTTCCACATCTCAAGGATAAAACAGACCATTATTTATTTATTTCAAACCAAACAAACAAAAATGCTGCACAATAATTTCACAGACAATGAGAGTTTACTGAAGGCTTTGTACTTCCTCTCTCATAACATTTCCCAGTGCCAGGCTCCTTTCACTATAGTTGAAAAGCTGGTCATGCCCTCAGTCGTGGATGCTTGCCCAGAGGTTTGATCTGCTGCTACAAAGATCAGTGAAATCCCACGTTCCAATGACACTGTCATGCGTAGAATCCAGGATCTGGCCGATGATATAGAATCACATGGAGGTTTTAGACAGAGCCCGCACATCAAATTGATTTGTAATCCAATTAGATGAGACGGCTGACATTTCAAATGCCACTTCTTGTATATATTAGCTACATATATGAAGAATGTCTTTCTTACAGAGAGTTTCCTCAGAATAAAACTACAGGTGAAATATTCTGTGTTCTGAACGAGTACATCACGGGACATGGTTTACGATGGGACCATTGTATCGGGATCTGTAGGCCTACGGACGAGTCTACTGCTCAACCAAAACCATGCACGTGACATTTTCCAAGCAAACAATAATATTGCCGATTTCAAGAAAAAGCTGGGCACCTGGAGAGACAAAGTGGATAGAGGCATTTTCTCCCATCTATTCTCAACTTTAGATGTTTGCTATAGGCCTACAACACAAACAGGTATGGGACCACCAGGCTGATGCTTGCTGCAACAAAATGGAAATATCGCAGCAGACTGGCTGTTGAAAACACCTTCACAACTCCCGGGTGTCCCTGGCACAAATAAGATTGAGAAAGGCTGGCCTATAATATAGGCTATACTAAGAGCATGTTCGGAGAAGCACATGTGTCACGGATCCCTCTGGAACTTTCATTGCACACACCTGGCCCCTATTCCCACTGATTGTATTTGTGTATATGTGCCCTTTGTTCACCATGATGGTGCTGTCGGTTATTGTTCCAATGTCCGTTGGTGCTGTGAGGACCTGTGCTGTGTGTTTTGGGCTTACAGGCCCTTGTGGATTGCGCAGATGATTACGGGTCTAGTCCCGTGTGTTAATCATTCTGCGCCTGTGTTTTTTATTCAAGGTATTCCTCGCTCTTTAGTTTGGGTTTCAACTCTGTGTTTTATGTACATATTTGTTTGGTCTCCGTCCCCGTGCCTTTACACCCCACGGTGTAATTTGGGGTATAATTTTTTTTAACTATTACGCATTCCTGCGCCTGTCTCTCTTCATACCAACTTGACAGCAGGGAAAAGTTATATTTCTAAGAAAACGTACTTCCTTCCCAAGTGTTTTTGCTGCTGGGATGCTGTATATACAACTAGGCTACACTGCATTACACACTGCATTGGATAGGCGTTCCCAATGACTGTGCTGTGTATAGTGGCACTTCAGGAGGCCAGTCAATTTGTCCCAAAAAAATGCAGTATCTGTGCAAGTGGACTCGGCCTACTGATGTCCTGTTCAGCTTGAGAGGGAGAGCGGGAAGATGAAGAGCTTACTATTGCTATAATTAATTAGAATGGAAACAATAGGTTTCATTGCCCGTAATGAAGCTATTTATCAGAGTTATTGACCTCAAAAAAAAACAAATTCGAGTCATTTACATAAACTACTGTTCAAAAGTTTGGGGTCATTTAGAAATGTCCTTGTTTTTGAAAGAAACACACATTTTTTGTCTATTAAAATAACATCAAATTGATCAGAAATACAATGTAGACATTGTTAATGTTGTAAATGACTATTGTAGCTGGAAACAGCTGATTTCTTATGGAATATCTACATAGGCGTACAGAGGCCCATTATCAGCAACCATCACTCCTGTGTTCCAATGGCACGTTGTGTTAGCTAATCCAAGTTTATAATTTTAGAAGTCTAATTGATCATTAGAAAACCTTTTTGCAATTATGTTAGCACAGCTGAAAATTGTTGTTCTGATTAAAGAAGCAATAAAACTGGCCTTCTTTAGACTAGTTGAGTATCTGGAGCATCAGCATTTGTGGGTTTGATTACAGGTTCAAAATGTCCAGAAAAAAAGTCCTTTCTTCTGAAACTCGTCAGTCTAATCTTGTTCTGAGAAATGAAGATTATTCCATGCGAGAAATTGCCAAGAAACTGAAGATCACGTACAATGCTATGAACTACTCCCTTCACAGAAAAGTGCAAACTGGCACTAACCAGAATAGAAAGAGGAGGGGGAGACCCCGGTGCACCGTAAGCTAGTGATGCGGATGGCCGTAAACTGGTGATGCGGATGGCCGTAAACTAGTGATGCGGATGGCCGTAAACTAGTGATGCGGATGGCCGTAAACTAGTGATACGGATGGCCGTAAACTGGTGATGCGGATGGCCGTAAACTGGTGATGCGGATGGCCGTAAACTAGTGATGCGTATGGCCGTAAACTGGTGATGCGGATGGCCGTAAACTGGTGATGCGGATGGCCGTAAACTAGTGATGCGTATGGCCGTAAACTAGTGATGCGGATGGCCGTAAACTAGTGATGCGGATGGCCGTAAACTAGTGATGCGTATGGCCGTAAACTAGTGATGCGGATGGCCGTAAACTAGTGATGCGTATGGCCGTAAACTAGTGATGCGGATGGCCGTAAACTAGTGATGCGGATGGCCGTAAACTAGTGATGCGGATGGCCGTAAACTAGTGATGCGGATGGCCGTAAACTAGTGATGCGGATGGCCGTAAACTAGTGATGAGGATGGCCGTAAACTAGTGATGCGGATGGCCGTAAACTAGTGATGCGGATGGCCGTAAGCTGGTGATGCGGATGGCCGTAAACTAGTGATGCGGATGGCCGTAAACTAGTGATGCGGATGGCCGTAAGCTGGTGATGCGGATGGCCGTAAACTAGTGATGCGGATGGCCGTAAACTAGTGATGCGGATGGCCGTAAACTAGTGATGAGGATGGCCGTAAACTAGTGATGCGGATGGCCGTAAACTAGTGATGCGGATGGCCGTAAACTAGTGATGCGGATGGCCGTAAACTAGTGATGCGGATGGCCGTAAACTAGTGATGCGGATGGCCGTAAACTAGTGATGCGGATGGCCGTAAGCTAGTGATGCGGATGGCCGTAAACTAGTGATGCGGATGGCCGTAAACTAGTGATGCGGATGGCAGTAAACTAGTGATGCGGATGGCCGTAAACTAGTGATGCGGATGGCCGTAAACTAGTGATGCGGATGGCCGTAAACTAGTGATGCGGATGGCCGTAAACTAGTGATGCGGATGGCCGTAAACTAGTGATGCGGATGGCCGTAAACTAGTGATGCGGATGGCTGTAAACTAGTGATGCGGATGGCCGTAAACTAGTGATGCGGATGGCCGTAAACTAGTGATGCGGATGGCCGTAAACTACACCCCACACCCAACTCTAACCCGCAAATATCTCAAATGCGCTGTACAGTTCTCTTTTTTTTCTCTTAAAAATGTATTGAGCAATTACGCTTCTCGTGAGCATTTAGAAAGGCTTGCACCTATTGAACAGCAGCCTAGCATTTTACTGAAACAAATCTAAATGTGAAACAATGAATGGACATCTTGTAGGCTGTGTGGGCTAATATCCTATACTGGTAAATGAATTAATATAATCACATAATTCCCCAACCTTAACCCTAACCTTAACCATTCAGAGTTAATGCCTAAACTTAACCTTAAACACTTCAGAATTTGACGTTTGGAACAGTTCAAAATTTCTCATTTCAGAAACATGGATGAACGTCTAATTCTGATTTAAGACTGTGAGAGCTTGGATTTTCTCCAGGTATCTCTCAATATAAATACATTAGTCCTTTGCTGGAGCTCTGCCAGAGTGCTAGGGATGTGGCTTGGGTTATGATGTGGGTTAGGGTTATGATGTGGGTTAGGGGTATGATGTGGGTTAGGGTTATGATGTGGGTTAGGGTTATGATGTGGGTTAGGGGTATGATGTGGGTTAGGCGTATGATGTGGGTTAGGGTTATGATGTGGGTTAGGGTTATGATGTGGGTTAGGGGTATGATGTGGGTTAGGAGTATGATGTGGGTTAGGGGTATGATGTGGGTTAGGGTTATGTTGTGGGTTAGGGTTATGTTGTGGGTTAGGGTTATGATGTGGGCATGTGTACTAGATGTTGTTTCCATATTCATCATCCCACTTGAAATCCACAATTTCATCTGCTATTGGCTTTGAAATGGAAATTAATGTATAAGAGTGTTCTCTGAGATGGGGCATTTGGCACAATGTTTCACAGGGATATTTTACATACACATTACATCAAAGATAATTAAAGATTGCTTCCTAGTCTTCAAGAGATGTGGTCTCCATCTACAGTGAGTCTGAAGAGCCCTTGCACACATGGAAGGAGACCCTGTGGGAAAGCAACCAAGTGATGTAACACCCCTAATCTTGGATGACATTGTCATAACCTCTCTCTCACCTTCAAACTTTAATACAGTATTGTATCAGAGTCTCAGGAGGAATTCAGAGGATGCTTGTCAAACACACACACACACACACACACACAGATGGCTCTCTAGCGTAATCGTCTCTATACTACGCTGACATGTGAAGGAGCATTAAATGAGGAGGGGCTGTCCCTAGGTACCTGTCAATCACAGGGATTGGAGAGCTCTCACGGTTGTTCCAACCCACCCTCCTCCTCCTTCACTCACATGCTGCTGCCTCTCCTCTCCTTTCTCTCTCCTCTCCTCTCCTCTCCTCTCCTCTCCTCTCCTCTCCTCTCCTCTCCTCTCCCTCTCTCACCTCACCTCTCCTCTCTCTCTCTCTCTCTCTCTCTCTCTCTCTCTCTCTCTCTCTCTCTCTCTCTCTCTCTCTCTCTCTCTCTCTCTCTCTCTCTCTCTCTCTCTCTCTCTCTCTCTCTCTCTCTCTCTCTCTCTCTCTCTCCTCTCCTCTCCTCTCCTCTCCTCTCCTCTCCTCTCTCCTCTATCCCCCATTAAGGCTTGATGTATATACACTGGCACATCAGTGGGGGATTTGTCAGACCTTCTCAGCCTCATCAAACATCTAGTGTGTGTGTGTTGGGGGCCTACAATGTTTCCTCTCTCCTTTCTGGTGTTGTGTGATCACACTGGCTTCTCACTGCAGAGAACATCAAGGACCCCCACACCCTTTCATCTAGCCTCCTCCTTCAGCTTCACACACACACACACACACACACACACACACACACACACACACACACACACACACACACACACACACACACACACACACACACACACACACACACACACACACACACACACACACACACACACACACACACACACAGAGACAGACAGACAGACAGACAGACAGACAGACAGACAGACAGACAGACTATGGAGAGGGGTGGTGAGGGGTGGTGAGGGATGGAGAGGGATGGAGACAGATCTGACCCATGATGATCCCTAATGCTTTTCTACGGAAACAGATCTGACCCATGATGATTCCTAATGCTTTTATACGGAGACAGATCTGACCCATGATGATTCCTAATGCTTTTCTACGGAAACAGATCTGACCCATGATGATTCCCAATGCTTTTCTACGGAAACAGATCTGACCCATGATGATTCCTAATGCTTTTCTACAGAGACAGATCTGACAAATGATGATTCCCAATTATTTTCTACAGAGACAGATCTGACCCATGATGATTCCCAATGCTTTTCTACAGAGACAGATCTGACCCATGATGATTCCTAATGCTTTTCTACAGAGACAGATCTGACCCATGATGATTCCCAATGGTTTTCTACGGAGACAGATCTGACCCATGATGATTCCTAATGCTTTTCTACGGAAACAGATCTGACCCATGATGATTCCTAATGCTTTTCTACGGAAACAGATCTGACCCATGATGATTCCTAATGCTTTTCTACAGAGACAGATCTGACCCATGATGATTCCCAATGGTTTTCTACAGAGACAGATCTGACCCATGATGATTCCTAATGCTTTTCTACGGAGACAGATCTGACCCATGATGATTCCCAATGGTTTTCTACGGAGACAGATCTGACCCATGATGATTCCCAATGGTTTTCTACGGAGACAGATCTGACCCATGATGATTCCTAATGCTTTTCTACGGAGACAGATCTGACCCATGATGATTCCTAATGCTTTTCTACAGAGACAGATCTGACCCATGTTGATTCCTAATGCTTTTCTACAGAGACAGATCTGACCCATGATGATTTCCAATGGTTTTCTACAGAGACAGATCTGACCCATGATGATTCCTAATGCTTTTCTACAGAGACAGATCTGACCCATGATGATTCCTAATGCTTTTCTACAGAGACAGATCTGACCCATGATGATTCCTAATGCTTTTCTACAGAGACAGGTCTGACCCATGATGATTCCTAATGCTTTTCTACAGAGACAGGTCTGACCCATGATGATTCCTAATGCTTTTCTACAGAGACAGGTCTGACCCATGATGATTCCTAATGCTTTTCTACAGAGACAGGTCTGACCCATGATGATTCCTAATGCTTTTCTACAGAGACAGGTCTGACCCATGATGATTCCTAATGCTTTTCTACAGAGACAGGTCTGACCCATGATGATTCCTAATGCTTTTCTACAGAGACAGATCTGACCCATGATGATTCCTAATGCTTTTCTACGGAAACAGATCTGACCCATGATGATTCCTAATGCTTTTCTACGGAGACAGATCTGACCCATGATGATTCCTAATGCTTTTCTACAGAGACAGATCTGACCCATGATGATTCCTAATGCTTTTCTACAGAGACAGATCTGACCCATGATGATTCCTAATGCTTTTCTACGGAGACAGATCTGACCCATGATGATTCCTAATGCTTTTCTACAGAGACAGATCTGACCCATGATGATTCCTAATGCTTTTCTACAGAGACAGATCTGACCCATGATGATTCCCAATGGTTTTCTACAGAGACAGATCTGACCCATGATGATTCCTAATGCTTTTCTACAGAGACAGATCTGACCCATGATGATTCCTAATGCTTTTCTACAGAGACAGATCTGACCCATGATGATTTCCAATGCTTTTCTACAGAGACAGATCTGACCCATGATGATTCCTAATGCTTTTCTACAGAGACAGATCTGACCCATGATGATTCCTAATGCTTTTCTACAGAGACAGATCTGACCCATGATGATTCCTAATGCTTTTCTACAGAGACAGATCTGACCCATGATGATTCCCAATGGTTTTCTACAGAGACAGATTTGACCCATGATGATTCCCAATGGTTTTCTACAGAGACAGATCTGACCCATGATGATTCCCAATGGTTTTCTACAGAGACAGATCTGACCCATGATGATTCCCAATGGTTTTCTACAGAGACAGATCTGACCCATGATGATTCCCAATGGTTTTCTACAGAGACAGATCTGACCCATGATGATTCCTAATGCTTTTCTACAGAGACAGATCTGACCCATGATGATTCCTAATGCTTTTCTACAGAGACAGATCTGACCCATGATGATTCCTAATGCTTTTCTACGGAGACAGATCTGACCCATGATGATTCCTAATGCTTTTCTACGGAGACAGATCTGACCAATGATGATTCCTAATGCTTTTCTACGGAGACAGATCTGACCCATGATGATTCCTAATGCTTTTCTACAGAGACAGATCTGACCCATGATGATTCCTAATGCTTTTCTACAGAGACAGATCTGACCCATGATGATTCCTAATGCTTTTCTACAGAGACAGATCTGACCCATGATGATTCCTAATGCTTTTCTACAGAGACAGATCTGACCCATGATGATTCCCAATGCTTTTCTACAGAGACAGATCTGACCCATGATGATTCAAAAAAAGCCATCAGTGGAGATTCATCCTTCAGCCTCACGGTCCCCTGTCGCTGCCTGGCTGACCAAACTATGGAGAGGGGTGGAGAGGGATGGTGGAGGATGGAGAGGGATATAGAGGGATGGAGGAGGAGGGAGGAGGATAAGAGGGCTGGAGAGGGATGGAGGAGAATGGAGAGGGATGGAGAAGTATAGAGAGGAATAGAGGAGGATAAGAGGGATGGAGGAGGATATAGAGGGATGGAGGAGGATGGAGACGTATAGAGAGGGATGGAGGAGGATAAGAGGGCTGGAGAGGGATGTAGGAAGATAAGAGGGCTGGAGAGGGATGGAGAAGTATAGAGAGGGATGGAGGAGGATAAGAAGGCTGAGAGGAATTGAGGAGAATGGAGAGGGATGGAGAAGTATAGAGAGGGATGGAGGAGGATAAGAGGGCTGGAGAGGGATGGAGAAGTATAGAGAGGGATGGAGGAGGATAAGAGGGCTGGAGAGGGATGGAGGAGGATAAGAGGGCTGGAGAGGGATGGAGAAGGATAAGAGGGCTGGAGAGGGATGGAGGAGGATAAGATGGCTGAGAGGGATGGAGGAGGATAAGAGGGCTGAGAGGGATGGAGGAGGATAAGAGGGATAGGAGGGATGGAGGAGGATAAGAGGGATGGAGGAGGATAAGAGGGCTGAGAGGGATGGAGGAGGATAAGATGGCTGAGAGGGATGGAGGAGGATAAGAGGGCTGAGAGGGATGGAGGAGGATAAGAGGGATGGAGGAGGATAAGAGGGATGGAGGAGGATAAGAGGGCTGGAGAGGGATGGAGGAGGATAAGATGGCTAGGAGGGATGGAGGAGGATAAGAGGGATGGAGGAGGATAAGAGGGCTGAGAGGGATGGAGGAGGATAAGATGGCTGAGAGGGATGGAGGAGGATAAAAGGGATGGAGGAGGATAAGAGGGATGGAGGAGGATAGGAGGGATGGAGGAGGATAAGAGGGATGGAGGAGAATAAGAGGGATGGAGGAGGATAAGAGGGATATAGAGGGATGGAGGGGGATAAGAGGGATGGAGGAGGATAAGAGGGATATAGAGGGATGGAGGAGGATAAGAGGGATGGAGAGGGATGGAGGAGAATAAGAGGGATGGAGGAGGATAAGAGGGATAGAGAGGGATGGAGGGGGATAAGAGGGCTGGAGAGGGATGGAGGAGGATAAGAGGGCTGAGAGGGATGGAGGAGGATAAGAGGGATAGAGAGGGATGGAGGAGGATAAGAGGGATAGAGAGGGATGGAGGAGGATAAGAGGGATAGAGAGTGATGATGTCGTCTGTAGTTGCGTTCCTTTCTTTGTTTGCTGAAATGCATACCTTTTCAACAAACATGAATCAAATACCACCACCGACTGTTTACTTGTTGAGATTGGCACATGTGCATTTGTGCTGAAATGCCATCTTAGAACAACAGCAATGAGCAAACAGTCTGTGGTTATATTTGATTACCGTTTATTGAAATAGTATGGATTCCAGCAAACAGAAAGGAACACAACTACAGAGGACAAACATAGGGACAAGGTGGCCGTTTAATAATTCAAATGTTTTGAAGTGTTGATCTTGGGAGAATCAATGTAGTCAGAGCTAGATTCCACAAAGCCTGGTCTGGGCTCCATGCCGTTGGGGAAGTTCATCCGAAACTTCCTTCATCATGGAGAGGGATTTAGTCGTCTATCACCCCGGTAACTCCCCATCCTCAAATGATTTTGTTCTCTTGTTTGTGAATTACCGTACAGTGATTCCACTTGATCAAATGATTACAGATGCTTCAACTCTCTCAAGAGAGGACTGAAGTCATTCAGGAACGAGATCATTAGAACAGTAGGGATGGAGGAGTGCATTATAAGAGATATCACCGTCTCTGTACCACATATCAATTGGAGACCAGACCACTCCATGATGTATGTCATGTTATCCTCTCATCTAAAGATAAACCAGAAGGACTGCTCTGTATTACCTCTCACACATAACACCTCTGGGTTATATGATGGGCTGAAACGGGTGACGTCTCCACGTCAGTCTCTGTATCTAGTCTACTATATAGTCTGTTGAACGTCTCCACGTCAGTCTCTGTATCTAGTCTACTATATAGTGTGTTGAATGTCTCCACGTTAGTCTCTGTATCTAGTCTACTATATAGTCTGTTGAATGTCTCCATGTCAGCCTCTGTATCTAGTCTACTATATAGTCTGTTGAACGTCTCCACGTCAGTCTCTGTATCTAGTCTACTATATAGTCTGTTGAACGTCTCCACGTCAGTCTCTGTATCTAGTCTACTATATAGTGTGTTGAATGTCTCCACGTTAGTCTCTGTATCTAGTCTACTATATAGTCTGTTGAACGTCTACACGTCAGCCTCTGTATCTAGTATACTATATAGTCTGTTGAACGTCTCCACGTCAGCCTCTGTATCTAGTCTACTATATAGTCTGTTGAACGTCTCCACGTCAGCCTCTGTATCTAGTCTACTATATAGTCTGTTGAACGTCTCCACGTCAGTCTCTGTATCTAGTCTACTATATAGTCTGTTGAACGTCTCCACGTCAGCCTCTGTATCTAGTATACTATATAGTCTGTTGAACGTCTCCACGTCAGCCTCTGTATCTAGTATACTATATAGTCTGTTGAACGTCTCCACGTCAGTCTCTGTATCTAGTCTACTATATAGTCTGTTGAACGTCTCCACGTCAGTCTCTGTATCTAGTCTACTATATAGTCTGTTGAACGTCTCCACGTCAGCCTCTGTATCTAGTATACTATATAGTCTGTTGAACGTCTCCACGTCAGCCTCTGTATCTAGTATACTATATAGTCTGTTGAACGTCTCCACGTCAGTCTCTGTATCTAGTCTACTATATAGTCTGTTGAACGTCTCCACGTCAGTCTCTGTATCTAGTCTACTATATAGTCTGTTGAACGTCTCCACGTCAGCCTCTGTATCTAGTCTACTATATAGTCTGTTGAACGTCTCCACGTCAGTCTCTGTATCTAGTCTACTATATAGTCTGTTGAACGTCTCCACGTCAGTCTCTGTATCTAGTCTACTATATAGTCTGTTGAACGTCTCCACGTCAGCCTCTGTATCTAGTCTACTATATAGTCTGTTGAACGTCTCCACGTCAGTCTCTGTATCTAGTCTACTATATAGTCTGTTGAACGTCTCCACGTCAGCCTCTGTATCTAGTATACTATATAGTCTGTTGAACGTCTCCACGTCAGTCTCTGTATCTAGTCTACTATATAGTCTGTTGAACGTCTCCACGTCAGCCTCTGTATCTAGTCTACTATATAGTCTGTTGAACGTCTCCACGTCAGCCTCTGTATCTAGTATACTATATAGTCTGTTGAACGTCTCCACGTCAGTCTCTGTATCTAGTCTACTATATAGTCTGTTGAACGTCTCCACGTCAGCCTCTGTATCTAGTCTACTATATAGTCTGTTGCACGTCTCCACGTCAGCCTCTGTATCTAGTCTACTATATAGTCTGTTGAACGTCTCCACGTCAGCCTCTGTATCTAGTCTACTATATAGTCTGTTGAACGTCTCCACGTCAGTCTCTGTATCTAGTCTACTATATAGTCTGTTGAACGTCTCCACGTCAGTCTCTGTATCTAGTCTACTATATAGTCTGTTGAACGTCTCCACGTCAGTCTCTGTATCTAGTCTACTATATAGTCTGTTGAATGTCTCCACGTCAGCCTCTGTATCTAGTCTACTATATAGTCTGTTGAATGTCTCCACGTCAGTCTCTGTATCTAGTCTACTATATAGTCTGCTGAACGTCTCCACGTCAGTCTCTGTATCTAGTCTACTATATAGTCTGTTGAACGTCTCCACGTCAGTCTCTGTATCTAGTCTACTATATAGTCTGTTGAACGTCTCCACGTCAGTCTCTGTATCTAGTCTACTATATAGTCTGTTGAATGTCTCCACGTCAGCCTCTGTATCTAGTCTACTATATAGTCTGTTGAATGTCTCCACGTCAGTCTCTGTATCTAGTCTACTATATAGTCTGCTGAACGTCTCCACGTCAGTCTCTGTATCTAGTCTACTATATAGTCTGTTGAACGTCTCCACGTCAGTCTCTGTATCTAGTCTACTATATAGTCTGTTGAATGTCTCCACGTCAGCCTCTGTATCTAGTCTACTATATAGTCTGTTGAATGTCTCCACGTCAGTCTCTGTATCTAGTCTACTATATAGTCTGCTGAACGTCTCCACGTCAGTCTCTGTATCTAGTCTACTATATAGTCTGTTGAACGTCTCCACGTCAGCCTCTGTATCTAGTATACTATATAGTCTGTTGAATGTCTCCACATCAGTCTCTGTATCTAGTCTACTATATAGTCTGTTGAACGTCTCCACGTCAGCCTCTGTATCTAGTCTACTATATAGTCTGTTGAATGTCTCCACGTCAGCCTCTGTATCTAGTCTACTATATAGTCTGTTGAACGTCTCCACGTCAGCCTCTGTATCTAGTCTACTATATAGTCTGTTGAACGTCTCCACGTCAGTCTCTGCATCTAGTCTACTATATAGTCTGTTGAACGTCTCCACGTCAGTCTCTGCATCTAGTCTACTATATAGTCTGTTGAACGTCTCCACGTCAGCCTCTGTATCTAGTCTACTATATAGTCTGTTGAAGGTCTCCACATCAGCCTCTGTATCTAGTCTACTATATAGTCTGTTGAACGTCTCCACGTCAGTCTCTGTATCTAGTCTACTATATAGTCTGTTGAACGTCTCCACGTCAGCCTCTGTATCTAGTCTACTATATAGTCTGTTGAACGTCTCCACGTCAGCCTCTGTATCTAGTCTACTATATAGTCTGTTGCACGTCTCCACGTCAGCCTCTGTATCTAGTCTACTATATAGTCTGTTGAACGTCTCCACGTCAGTCTCTGCATCTAGTCTACTATATAGTCTGTTGAACGTCTCCACGTCAGCCTCTGTATCTAGTCTACTATATAGTCTGTTGAAGGTCTCCACGTCAGTCTATGTATCTAGTCTACTATATAGTCTGTTGAATGTCTCCACGTCAGCCTCTGTATCTAGTCTACTATATAGTCTGTTGAACGTCTCCACGTCAGCCTCTGTATCTAGTCTACTATATAGTCTGTTGAACGTCTCCACGTCAGCCTCTGTATCTAGTCTACTATATAGTCTGTTGAACGTCTCCACGTCAGCCTCTGTATCTAGTCTACTATATAGTCTGTTGAACGTCTCCACGTCAGTCTATGTATCTAGTCTACTATATAGTCTGTTGAACGTCTCCACGTCAGCCTCTGTATCTAGTCTACTATATAGTCTGTTGAAGGTCTCCACGTCAGTCTATGTATCTAGTCTACTATATAGTCTGTTGAACGTCTCCACGTCAGTCTCTGTATCTAGTCTACTATATAGTCTGTTGAACGTCTCCACGTCAGTCTCTGTATCTAGTCTACTATATAGTCTGTTGAACGTCTCCACGTCAGCCTCTGTATCTAGTCTACTATATAGTCTGTTGAATGTCTCCACGTCAGCCTCTGTATCTAGTCTACTATATAGTCTGTTGAATGTCTCCACGTCAGTCTCTGTATCTAGTCTACTATATAGTCTGTTGAATGTCTCCACGTCAGTCTCTGTATCTAGTCTACTATATAGTCTGTTGAACGTCTCCACGTCAGCCTCTGTATCTAGTCTACTATATAGTCTGTTGAATGTCTCCACGTCAGTCTCTGTATCTAGTCTACTATATAGTCTGTTGAATGTCTCCACGTCAGTCTCTGTATCTAGTCTACTATATAGTCTGTTGAACGTCTCCACGTCAGCCTCTGTATCTAGTCTACTATATAGTCTGTTGAACGTCTCCACGTCAGCCTCTGTATCTAGTCTACTATATAGTCTGTTGAACGTCTCCACGTCAGTCTCTGTATCTAGTCTACTATATAGTCTGTTGAACATCTCCACGTCAGTCTCTGTATCTAGTCTACTATATAGTCTGTTGAACGTCTCCACGTCAGTCTCTGTATCTAGTCTACTATATAGTCTGTTGAACGTCTCCACGTCAGTCTCTGTATCTAGTCTACTATATAGTCTGTTGAACGTCTCCACGTCAGCCTCTGTATCTAGTCTACTATATAGTCTGTTGAACATCTCCACGTCAGTCTCTGTATCTAGTCTACTATATAGTCTGTTGAACGTCTCCACGTCAGTCTCTGTATCTAGTCTACTAATTAGTCTGTTGAATGTCTCCACGTCAGCCTCTGTATCTAGTATACTATATAGTCTGTTGAACATCTCCACGTCAGTCTCTGTATCTAGTCTACTATATAGTCTGTTGAACGTCTCCACGTCAGTCTCTGTATCTAGTCTACTAATTAGTCTGTTGAATGTCTCCACGTCAGCCTCTGTATCTAGTATACTATATAGTCCGTTGAACATCTCCACGTCAGTCTCTGTATCTAGTCTACTATATAGTCTGTTGAACGTCTCCACGTCAGTCTCTGTATCTAGTCTACTAATTAGTCTGTTGAATGTCTCCACGTCAGCCTCTGTATCTAGTATACTATATAGTCTGTTGAACATCTCCACGTCAGTCTCTGTATCTAGTCTACTAATTAGTCTGTTGAATGTCTCCACGTCAGCCTCTGTATCTAGTCTACTATATAGTCTGTTGAACATCTCCACGTCAGTCTCTGTATCTAGTCTACTAATTAGTCTGTCTAATGTCTCCACGTCAGCCTCTGTATCTAGTCTACTATATAGTTTGTTGAACGTCTCCATGTCAGCCTCTGTATCTAGTCTACTATATAGTCTGTTGAACGTCTCCACGTCAGTCTCTGCATCTAGTCTACTATATAGTCTGTTGAACGTCTCCACGTCAGTCTCTGTATCTAGTCTACTATATAGTCTGTTGAACGTCTCCACGTCAGTCTCTGCATCTAGTCTACTATATAGTCTGTTGAACGTCTCCACGTCAGCCTCTGTATCTAGTATACTATATAGTTTGTTGAACGTCTCCATGTCAGCCTCTGTATCTAGTCTACTATATAGTCTGTTGAACGTCTCCACGTCAGTCTCTGCATCTAGTCTACTATATAGTCTGTTGAACGTCTCCACGTCAGCCTCTGTATCTAGTCTACTATATAGTCTGTTGAACGTCTCCACGTCAGTCTCTGTATCTAGTCTACTATATAGTCTGTTGAATGTCTCCACGTCAGCCTCTGTATCTAGTCTACTATATAGTCTGTTGAACGTCTCCACGTCAGCCTCTGTATCTAGTATACTATATAGTCTGTTGAACGTCTCCACGTCAGTCTCTGTATCTAGTCTACTATATAGTCTGTTGCACGTCTCCACGTCAGTCTATGTATCTAGTCTACTATATAGTCTGTTGAACGTCTCCACGTCAGTCTCTGCATCTAGTCTACTATATAGTCTGTTGAACGTCTCCACGTCAGCCTCTGTATCTAGTCTACTATATAGTCTGTTGCACGTCTCCACGTCAGTCTCTGTATCTAGTCTACTATATAGTCTGTTGAACGTCTCCACGTCAGTCTCTGTATCTAGTCTACTATATAGTCTGTTGAACGTCTCCACGTCAGCCTCTGTATCTAGTCTACTATATAGTCTGTTGAACGTCTCCACGTCAGTCTCTGTATCTAGTCTACTATATAGTCTGTTGAACATCTCCACGTCAGTCTCTGTATCTAGTCTACTATATAGTCTGTTGAACGTCTCCACGTCAGCCTCTGTATCTAGTCTACTATATAGTCTGTTGAACGTCTCCACGTCAGTCTCTGTATCTAGTCTACTATATAGTCTGTTGAACATCTCCACGTCAGTCTCTGTATCTAGTCTACTATATAGTCTGTTGAACGTCTCCACGTCAGTCTCTGTATCTAGTCTACTATATAGTCTGTTGAACGTCTCCACGTCAGTCTCTGTATCTAGTCTACTATATAGTCTGTTGAACATCTCCACGTCAGCCTCTGTATCTAGTCTACTATATAGTCTGTTGAACATCTCCACGTCAGCCTCTGTATCTAGTCTACTATATAGTCTGTTGAACGTCTCCACGTCAGTCTCTGTATCTAGTCTACTAATTAGTCTGTTGAATGTCTCCACGTCAGTCTCTGTATCTAGTCTACTATATAGTCTGTTGAACGTCTCCACGTCAGTCTCTGTATCTAGTCTACTAATTAGTCTGTTGAATGTCTCCACGTCAGCCTCTGTATCTAGTCTACTATATAGTCTGTTGAACGTCTCCACGTCAGCCTCTGTATCTAGTCTACTATATAGTCTGTTGAACGTCTCCACGTCAGTCTATGTATCTAGTCTACTATATAGTCTGTTGAACGTCTCCACGTCAGCCTCTGTATCTAGTCTACTATATAGTCTGTTGAAGGTCTCCACGTCAGTCTATGTATCTAGTCTACTATATAGTCTGTTGAACGTCTCCACGTCAGTCTCTGTATCTAGTCTACTATATAGTCTGTTGAACGTCTCCACGTCAGTCTCTGTATCTAGTCTACTATATAGTCTGTTGAACGTCTCCACGTCAGCCTCTGTATCTAGTCTACTATATAGTCTGTTGAATGTCTCCACGTCAGCCTCTGTATCTAGTCTACTATATAGTCTGTTGAATGTCTCCACGTCAGTCTCTGTATCTAGTCTACTATATAGTCTGTTGAATGTCTCCACGTCAGTCTCTGTATCTAGTCTACTATATAGTCTGTTGAACGTCTCCACGTCAGCCTCTGTATCTAGTCTACTATATAGTCTGTTGAATGTCTCCACGTCAGTCTCTGTATCTAGTCTACTATATAGTCTGTTGAATGTCTCCACGTCAGTCTCTGTATCTAGTCTACTATATAGTCTGTTGAACGTCTCCACGTCAGCCTCTGTATCTAGTCTACTATATAGTCTGTTGAACGTCTCCACGTCAGCCTCTGTATCTAGTCTACTATATAGTCTGTTGAACGTCTCCACGTCAGTCTCTGTATCTAGTCTACTATATAGTCTGTTGAACATCTCCACGTCAGTCTCTGTATCTAGTCTACTATATAGTCTGTTGAACGTCTCCACGTCAGTCTCTGTATCTAGTCTACTATATAGTCTGTTGAACGTCTCCACGTCAGTCTCTGTATCTAGTCTACTAATTAGTCTGTTGAATGTCTCCATGTCAGCCTCTGTATCTAGTCTACTATATAGTCTGTTGAATGTCTCCATGTCAGCCTCTGTATCTAATCTACTATATAGTCTGTTGAACGTCTCCACGTCAGCCTCTGTATCTAGTCTACTATATAGTCTGTTGAATGTCTCCACGTCAGTCTCTGTATCTAGTCTACTATATAGTCTGTTGAATGTCTCCACGTCAGTCTCTATATCCCTTCTCTGTCTCCCTAACAAACTCCTCCTGCCTTCCTCCTCCCTACTCTCACCTCCTCTCCACTTCCTCCAACACCTTCTGCCATTTCCTCCTCCCACCTCCTCCTCTCCCCTCCTCTACCTCCTCTCCACTTCCTCCCCCTCCTTCCACCAACCTCCTCCCCCTTCTCACCTCCTCCTCCCCCTTCCTCCACCACTTCCTCTCCCCCTCCTGACACCTCTTCCTCTCCCCTCCTCCACCTCCTCTCCACTTCCTCCCACTCCTCCCTCCAACCTCCTCCCACCAACCTCCTCACCTCCTCCTCTCCCCTTCCTTCACCTCTCCCCCCCACCCTCCTCCACCTCCTCCTCTCCTAGTCCAACAGGTCTTGCCACCTTATCTCCTTCATGGATCCTTCATGGAGCCTCAGTTAGAAGCAGTTGGGTGTTGGAAAGCTAAGGGCATTACCACAACTGTAAATACTAGATTCCCCATGTCAGTGTGCCTTCCACTTCCACCATCTGTACTGCACTGTGTAATTGACCTGATGAACTTCCCCCATGCTTCCCAGACATGATGAAGAGGAGAAATGGGATTGATAGTTCTGAACCACATTCAAGTGTCCCCAAGGGAGAGGAGAACAACAGCAAGAGACATTCGTACAGTTGTCTTTTCGCATTATTAGGCTCAGTGTCATAAAAGAGACAGAATGGCGGCCGATATGTGTAAACACTAAAGAATAGAGATCATTATTTTTCTATTTGTTCCGCCTGCTCTGTGTGTGCCGAGCAGGAGAGATTCCTTTACTCTTTAACTCATATTGTTTTTCTCTGCCGTTCCTCCGTTTCCATAGCAGCATGCCGCTATAACAAGATACTTTTTCAACCTCATTATTTAGCTAGTTATCTTACAACACTGTGCGAGCTGAAACAATGCTGTTGACTTTCAATGAAATGACTGTAAAGTCTGTAGAAATGATGACTGACTGTGGTATTACGGTCATCCATGGTTTGTAAAGTGTACCATCACTTGTGGCTTGTAATGCTGTTCTGTCCACAATCTGCATCAAGGTGAATTCATGTCAAGTCACATCTCCAGTGTAATTAGCATCCTCGCTAATCTGCCCCCCAAGCCAGCCCTCCTGGGTAATCAAGTCACAGTGAGGGGGATAATGCTTGGTAATTGTCAATCAATCACAGACAGAATCATCACAGAGACTTTCTCTTCTCTGTTCTCCCTCCTCTCTTCTCCCTTCTCTCTTCTCCTCTCCTCTCTTCTCTCTTCTCCTCTCCTCTCTTCTCTCTTCTCCTCTCCTCTTCTCTCTTCTCCTCCCCTTTTCTCTACGTTCTCCTCTCCTCTCCTCTCTGCTTCTCTCCTCTCCTATTCTCTTCTCCTCTTCTATTGTCTTCTCTGTAGTCTTATCCGGGAGCACCTGGGAGAGCAGGAGGTGTCGATCACCCTGACCATTGACTCGGTGGAAGAGGCTGATCTGGGGAACTACTCCTGCTTCGTGGAGAATGGCAACGGCAGACGGCAGGCTAACATCCAGCTCACAAAGAGAGGTAGGACACACACACACACACACACACACACACACACACACACACACACACACACACACACACACACACACACACACACACACACACACACACACACACACACACACACACACACACACAAACACACACAAACACACACACACACACACGACAGCAGTGTACCGAGAGTTGGTTTGGAGAAGATATTGCCAAAGAAAGCTGAGTTTCACTTAAAACCATAATTATCTGAAGGTTATTCTGTCTATTTCACTTTTTAGATACCTGCTTAATGTCACATCAACGTCAAACATTGAAATGTGTTTTCAAGGCTGGAGACCGACAGATAGACAGCTGTTATCTTGTTGCCAATTCAGAGAAGCAGCAGAGGGACCGTGTTCATCTCTCTCTGTTTTTCTAGACACGTTGCATCCTTTCAAATCTTGGTGGTCAGAGCCCATTGGCTGACTAACGTCTACCAGAGCAGGGCCTGGACTCAATGCATCTCCATCCATCACCATGGTGACAGCATTAGCCTCATTCCAGAGCACGGCCCAATCTCACAATACCACAACAAAGCTATCTACTAGACAAGGCCTGATCCCCTAACACCACAACAAAGCTATCTACTAGACAAGGCCTGATCCCCTAACACCACAACAAAGCTATCTACTAGACAGGGCCTGATCCCAGAACACCATAACACAAGATATCCACCAGACAAGGCCTGATCCCAAAATACCATAACACAAGATATCCACCAGACAAGGCCTGATCCCAGAATACCATAACACAAGATATCCACCAGACAAGGCCTGATCCCAGAATACCATAACACAAGATATCCACCAGACAAGGCCTGATCCCAGAACACCATAACACAAGATATCCACCAGACAAGGCCTGATCCCAGAATACCATAACACAAGATATCCACCAGACAAGGCCTGATCCCAGAATACCATAACACAAGATATCCACCAGACAAGGCCTGATCCCAAAATACCATAACACAAGATATCCACCAGACAAGGCCTGATCCCAAAATACCATAACACAAGATATCCACCAGACAAGGCCTGATCCCAGAATACCATAACACAAGATATCCACCAGACAAGGCCTGATCCCAGAATACCATAACACAAGATATCCACCAGACAAGGCCTGATCCCCCAACACCACAACAAAGCTATCTACCAGACAGGGCCTGATCCCCCAACACCACAACAAAGTTATCTACCAGACAGGGCCTGATCCCCCAACACCACAACAAAGCTATCTACCAGACAGGGCCTGATCCCCCAACACCACAACACCACAACACAATATATCTACCAGACAGGGCCTGGACCCCAACACCACAGCAAAGCTATCTACCAGACAGGGCCTGATCCCCCAACACCACAACAAAGATACCTACCAGACAGGGCCTGATCACCCAACACCACAACAAAGATACCTACCAGACAGGACCTGATCCCCCAACACTACAACACAATATATCCACCAGACAGGGCCTGATCACACAACACCACAACAAAGATACCTACCAGACAGGGCCTGATCACCCAACACCACAACAAATATACCTACCAGACAGGGCCTGATCACCCAACACCACAACAAAGATACCTACCAGACAGGGCCTGATCCCCTAACACTACAACACAATATATCCACCAGACAGGGCCTGATCACCCAACACCACAACAAAGCTATCTACCAGACAGGGCCTGGTCCCCCAACACCACAACACAAGCCATCCACCAGACAGCCAACATGATAAAAGGTTATGTGACAAGTGTCGTGTCTTTGGCATCATCAAAGTGAAGACTTATTTTATCAAATCAATTCTCTGTAATTATTCAAATGCGATTAAACTAATCATGTAAATGTAGTTAACTAGGAAGTCGGGGCACCAAGGAAAATCTTCCGATTACAAAGTTAAATTGTTCCTAATATATTTTTCAGTTTTTGATTTGTTAAAAAAGTTTGAAATATCCAATAAATGTCGTTCCACTTCATGATTGTGTCCCACTTGTTGTTGATTCTTCACAAAAAAATACAGTTTTCTATCTTTATGTTTGAAGCCTGAAATGTGGCAAAAGGTCGCAAAGTTCAAGGGGGCCGAATACTTTCGCAAGGCACTGTAGAGTACAGTATATACGTATACATATGAGATGAATAATGTAGGGTATGTAAACATTATATTAAGTAGCATTGTTTAAAGTGGCTAGTGATATATTTGACATCAATTCCCATCAATTCCCATTATTAAAGTGGCTGGAGTTGAGTCAGTGTGTTGGCAGCAGCCACTCAATGTTAGTGGTGGCTGTTTAACAGTCTGATGGCCTTTTTCAGAGTAACATTCAGAAATGTTCTTATAGAATAGATGTTTCAGCATTTGTCGGTCTTTGCATTTCAGGTCGACATAACGTCTTGCTGCAGACTAGTAATTAGTATCGAAGAGTTGCTCTTATTCTGTCGAATCGATAGTCTCCGAGTTTAACCACGTGGTTAAGAATTCAGCAACCATTACAACCTTAGCGTATCCTGTGGGTTTTATGGTCTCTACTCAAACATTAGCCCCCTCGATGCTCGAGGTACACATGGTCTGAAGTGGGCTTCTCCAGGTGTGGGTTTTATTCGGCACAGTAAAGAGGCTGTCCCATGACGCCAGATCGATGTCTGTGCTCACGGGGGCGGGCCAATGACTTAGTGAAACTTTAAAGGGAATTGGATTCTCTTTCATTAGCAGTTTAAAATCACATTACATCATTTCACAAATAGTTTCATCTTTACCCATTCATTTTATATAATAATTAGATGCAATTCTCATAACGGAGACTCTTGTATAAACAGAGTTATGGTAATGTAGCTGTATTGTCTCTCAATGAGGTCACAAACATTAAACAAAACGGACCAAAACGGTTACACATTCTCCAAAACATGGATATTGTTCAGTTCTCATGTTCTGTGAGATAGAATAAGTTCCTTTGTTCTACTGTGAACCTTTCTCTCTCTATACTGCATGAGGGAGAGAGTCTCCTCCATGAATTTACGACCTGAGATAACAGAGCCTGGGTATAGGAGGAAGAGAGAGGTGGTGCTTGCTATATCCAAAGAGGTCCACGTCATGACACAAGCCATCAACCAGAAAGCCAACATGATAAAGGGTGATGTCACAAGCCATCCACCAGACAGCCAACATGATAAAGGGTGACGTCACAAGCCATCCACCAGAAAGCCAACATGATAAAGGGTGACGTCACAAGCCATCCACCAGAAAGCCAACATGATAAAGGGTGACGTCACAAGCCATCCACCAGAAAGCCAACATGATAAAGGGTGACGTCACAAGCCATCCACCAGAAAGCCAACATGATAAAGGGTGATGTCACAAGCCATCCACCAGACAGCCAACATGATAAAGGGTGACGTCACAAGCCATCCACCAGAAAGCCAACATGATAAAGGGTGACGTCACAAGCCATCCACCAGAAAGCCAACATGATAAAGGGTGATGTCACAAGCCATCCACCAGAAAGCCAACATGATAAAGGGTGACGTCACAAGCCATCCACTAGAAAGCCAACATGTTAAAGTGTGACGTCACAAGCCATCCACTAGAAAGCCAACATGATAAAGGGTGACGTCACAAGCCATCCACTAGAAAGCCAACATGATAAAGGGTGATGTCACAAGCCATCCACTAGAAAGCCAACATGATAAAGGGTGACGTCACAAGCCATCCACTAGAAAGCCAACATGATAAAGGGTGATGTCACAAGCCATCCACTAGAAAGCCAACATGATAAAGGGTGACGTCACAAGCCATCCACTAGAAAGCCAACATGATAAAGGGTGATGTCACAAGCCATCCACTAGAAAGCCAACATGATAAAGGGTGACGTCACAAGCCATCCACTAGAAAGCCAACATGATAAAGTGTGACGTCACAAGCCATCCACTAGAAAGCCAACATGATAAAGGGTGACGTCACAAGCCATCCACTAGAAAGCCAACATGATAAAGGGTGATGTCACAAGCCATCCACTAGAAAGCCAACATGATAAAGGGTGACGTCACAAGCCATCCACTAGAAAGCCAACATGATAAAGGGTGACGTCACAAGCCATCCACCAGAAAGCCAACATGATAAAGGGTGACGTCACAAGCCATCCACTAGAAAGCCAACATGATAAAGGGTGATGTCACAAGCCATCCACTAGAAAGCCAACATGTTAAAGTGTGACGTCACAAGCCATCCACTAGAAAGCCAACATGATAAAGGGTGACGTCACAAGCCATCCACTAGAAAGCCAACATGATAAAGGGTGACGTCACAAGCCATCCACCAGAAAGCCAACATGATAAAGGGTGACGTCACAAGCCATCCACTAGAAAGCCAACATGATAAAGGGTGATGTCACCAGAACCAAACAACCGTCTACCTCTGCTTTATAACCCTTGGTCCAGACACAACCTTCAACAACGTACCACCTCCCCACCCCCGCATACTCTACCTCCTCTTCCTCTTCCTCCCCACCCCCATCCTCTACCTCCTCTTCCTCTTCCTCCCCACCCCCACATACTCTACCTCCTCTTCCTCTTCCTCCCCATCCCCTCATCCTCTACCTCCTCTTCCTCCCCACCCCTCATCCTCTACCTCCTCTTCCTCTTCCTCCCCATCCCCTCATCCTCTACCTCCTCTTCCTCTTCCTCCCCACCCCTCATCCTCTATCTCCTCTTTCTCTTCCTCCTCCTCCCCACCCCCTCATCCTCTATCTCCTCTTCCTCTTCCTCCCCACCCCCTCATCCTCTACCTCCTCTTCCCTCTTCCTCCCCATCCCCTCATCCTCTACCTCCTCTTCCTCTTCCTCCCCACCCCCTCACCCTCTACCTCCTCTTCCCTCTTCCTATATCCCCCCACCTCCTCTTCCTCTTCCTCCTCTTCCCTCTTCCTCCCCACCCCCTCATCCTCTTCCTCCTCTTCCCTCTTCCTCCCCACCCCCTCATCCTTTACCTCCTCTTCCCTCTTCCTCCACCTCTCCACCCCCTCATCCTCTACCTCCTCTACCCTCTTCCTCTAACTCCCCACCCCCTAATCCCCTACCTCCTCTTCCCTCTTCCCTCTTCCTCCCCACCCCCTCATCCTCTACCTCCTCTTCTCTTTTCCTCCCCACCCCCTCATTCTCCTCTTCCTTCTTCCTCCCCACCCCCTCATCCCCTACCTCCTCTTCTCTCTTCCCTCTTCCTCCCCACCCCCTCATCCTCTACCTCCTCTTCTCTCTTCCTCCCCACCCCCTCATCCTCCTCTTCCTCTTCCTCCCCACCCCTCATTTTCTGCCTCCTCTTCCCTCTTCCTCTTACTCCCCACACCCCATCCTCTACCTCCTCTTCCCTCTTCCTCCCCACCCCTCCTCCTATACCTCCTCTTCCCTCTTCCTCTAACTCCCCACACCCCATCCTCTACCTCCGCTTCCCTCTTCCTCCCCAACCCCTCCTCCTATACCTCCTCTTCCCTCTTCCTCTAACTCCCCACACCCCATCCTCTACCTCCTCTTCCCTCTTCCTCTAACTCCCCACACCCCATCCTCTACCTCCTCTTCCCTCTTCCTCTAACTCCCCACCCCCTCATCCCCTACCTCCCCACCCCCTCATCCTCTACCTCCTCTTCCCTCTTCCTCCACCTCTCCACCCCCTCATCCTCTACCTCCTCTTCCCTCTTCCTCTACCTCCCCACTCCCTCATCCCCTACCTCCTCTTCCGTCTTCCTATATCCCCCCACCCCCTCATCCCCTACCTCCTCTTCCCTCTTCCTCCACCTCTCCACCCTCTCATCCTCAACCTCCTCTTCCCTCTTCCTCTACCTCCCCTTCCCTCTTCCTCTACCTCCCCACTCCCTCATCCACTACCTCCTCTTCCGTCTTCCTATATCCCCCCACCCCCTCATCCCCTACCTCCTCTTCCCTCATCTTCTACCTCCACTTCCCTCTTCCTCCATTTCCCCACCCCCATCCTCTACCCCCTCTTCCCTCTTCCTCTACCTCCTCACCCCTCATCCTCTACCTCCTCTTCCCTCTTCCTCCACCTCTCCATCCCCTCATCCTCTACCTCCTCTTCCCTCTTCCTCTAACTCCCCACCCCCTAATCCCCTACCTCCTCTTCCCTCTTCCTCTTCCTCCCCACACCCTCATCCTCTACCTCCTCTTCCCTCTTCCTCCCCACCCCCCCATCCTCTACCTCCTCTTCCCTCTTCCTCTTCCTCCCCACCCCTCATTCTCTTCCTCCTCTTCCCTCTTCCTCTACCTCCCCACTTCCTCATCTCCTACCTCCTCTTCCCTCTTCCTATATCCCGCCACCCCCTCATCCCCTACCTCCTCTTCCCTCATCCTCTACCTCCACTTCCCTCTTCCTCCATCTCCCCACCCCCATCCTCTACCGCCTCTTCCGTCTTCCTCTACCTCATCACCCCTCAGCCTCTACCTCCCCCACCCCTCATCCTCTACCTCCTCTTCCCTCTACCTCCCCACCCCTCATCCTCTACCTCCTCTTCTCTCTTCCTCCACCTCCCCACCCCCTCTAAACTAGTGTTTGTTCTCCAGCTGAGGAGGAGGTTTGTCCTTCCCTCTCTTCTCTTCCTTCCTCTCCTTCTCTCCTCCTCTCTCCCCTCCATCTCCTGGTTGAATCAAAGATCTTGTCCCCGTGTATCAGCGCACCGTCGGTCAGGTGTCAGAGATTACACTAAAGAGGTCCATTCTTCTCTGCCTGGCGCCCACAGCCCACATCCTGACATTCTCCACCCATAGATTAAGACAAATGATCTCCCGGCGGTCGGGGACTGTGCCTCACTTACACAGCGATAGATTTGACAGAGCAACTGGGCACCTCTCCATTCATCTAGTTTCCCCCCACCTCCTCCTCACAGGGCTAGTGTGTTTGGAGGGACGGCTGCCATTGGGATTTGTCACTGACATGTGGGTTGTGGGTGTGGTGTGGAGGGTGTGGTGGTGTGGAGGGTGTGGAGGGTGTGGTGGTGTGGAGGGTGTGGAGGGTGTGGAGGTGTGGTGGTGTGGTGGTGTGGAGGGTGTGGAGGTGTGGTGGTGTGGAGGGTGTGGAGGTGTGGTGGTGTGGAGGGTGTGGGGGTGTGGTGGTGTGGTGTGGGGGTGTGGAGGGTGTGGTGGGTGTGGTGTGGAGGGTGTGGAGGTGTGGTGGTGTGGTGTGGAGGGTGTGGAGGGTGTGGTGGGTGTGGTGTGGAGGGTGTGGAGGGTGTTGAAGGTGTGGAGGGTGTTGAGTGGTAGATCATGTTGGCTGCCCTGTGCTGCGTCTCCAGGAGAGAGAGGCGGAGGACGATGGATTGATTTCATCATTAGGAGGACAAAGGGTACCTTATTTGCCTGCTGGGTGCTGGATGAAAGCATCCATTATAATAGGGGATTTCACTGGGGAGGCCTTCTCTGTGGGACTAGTTCAAGTAAATCCTTCAGATTTAGGAATGATTTGGGCTCCGTGGTCCTTCTACTCACGGGCCTGAGTTGTAGACCTCTGAATCACTGTTGAATAGACCCGAAAGTCAATGTAGCATAAAACAAGCTATGTAGAGGTCCAAGGTTGTTGTCACTATTGACTTTATGACCCTGTCAGAAAACAACCACAACAACAAGGAAGCCATTTTTTCAAACCTGACAAATCTCTCTATAAAACCCATGGATTAAAATGATGAAAATAGCAGCCTTTCTATCCATCCGTCGTCGTTGTCTCAAGGTCTCGAGCCTCGGTGGTGCATCAAAACACACTGAAAACAATGTCCATTAAAGCCAAGGTCCGCTGGCTTGTTTTCTTCCTCCCCGCCCCGAGCGCTCCTCTCCTCTCCTGGCTCGGGCTCTCTGTCATTTTCTGTCACATTCCATGCACCCGTTGCCACAATTTAGCACCTCAAACAGAGTAAATTATTCTCACCTTGTACAGCCGATGCTGATAAATCAGTGAGGTCCAAACTGAATGCCAGAGAGAGAGAGAGAGAGAGAGAGAGAGAGAGAGAGAGAGAGAGAGAGAGAGAGAGAGAGAGAGAGAGAGAGAGAGAGAGAGAGAGAGAGAGAGAGAGAGAGAGAGAGAGAGAGAGAGAGAGAGAGAGAGAGAGAGAGAGAGAGAGAGAGAGAGAGAGAGAGAGAGAGAGAGAGAGAGAGAGAGAGAGAGAGAGAGAGAGAATGGGAGGACAGAGAGAGAATGGGAGGACAGAGAGAGAATGGGAGGACAGAGGGAGAGAGAGAGAGAGAGAGAGAGAGGGAGGACAGAGAGAATGGGAGGACAGAGAGAGAGAGAGAGAGAGAGAGAGAGAGAGAGAGAGAGAGAGAGAGAGAGAGAGAGGGGGGAGAGAGAGAGGCAGAGAGAGAGAGAGAGAGAGAGAGAGAGAGAGAGAGAGAGAGAGAGACAGAGAGAGAGAGGGAGAGAGAGCAACTCCGATGGCCAGGCACCAAGTGCTTACATTAGAGGAGCCAGGACAATTTACAATCAGCTCCATCTCCCCGCAAGCCACAGCACATCAATTGGCCCAGCAGCATAATAAATAAATAAGTAGGATAAAAGCCCAGCATAACAACTTGGTCTGATTCTTTATCTGCAGCGACCACGGCACATGAAAGAGACCGTTCATAGACGGTGTTTATGTTTACATAAAGATGATTTGACACAGAGAGACAGACTGACATGCAAACAGACTCACAAACGCTTGCACACACACACACACACACACACACACACACACACACACACACACACACACACACACACACACACACACACACACACACACACACACACACACACACACACACACACACACAGACACACACACACACGCACACACACTGAAGTCCTAGTTGAGGAGGACCATTATTTTGGGCATGGCACAGATAATCACATGGAAGAATTCCTAAACAAATGAAGTGAAAAATGTAACAGGTAGGAAATAAGACAAGCATCTTCAAAGACTGCTTTCTTCTTTAATTCAGATAGCGTCCTCTAATTAGCTGTCCTCTTTTCATGTCTCGGCAGAGTGGTGTCTATCTTCCTTTATCTCTCTCCTTCTTTCTCTCGCTTTTAAGGAGAAGGACTCCCTTGTTCCCTAGCAGAGACTTGTTATCAACAGGACACATACCCAGAAAGAACAGGGTGACCCAAATCCTCAAGTTTGCATACTTTCAAAGCACTGATGAGACACTGCTGATTGGCTGGTCAGGCTGCAGTAAAGAGCGTGCTGATTGGACAGAGACAAGGTGGTGTTTCATCTTTCTGTCAATATTTATTCTCTACGTGTGTGTGCTTGCGTGTGCGCACCTGTGTGTCCAATGCAAAAATAATGCTTAATTGGCATGACATCAGACTGGTGCCACTATTTTGACTTCTTCTCACTTGTACTTTTCGTTCTACATTTCGGAGACCTAAATATGACCAGGGTTTAGATTCAATCATCAATAAACATCACAAACAACCATCCAAGTGAACCTTGGTCTAACTTGGTCTTCCGAGTGGAACACAAGGGAAAGTGTTGTGGTGTTTCAATCCAACTGGCCAGCCTAATCTCGTGCACTTTATTCTCTGTAGAAATCCTTTAATATACCAAATGAAATGGAACTGGGATGCCATCAAAGCTTTCTCAAAAGCTGCAAGCTTAAAAGAGGAAATAACTTACTATGTAAATATATTCAACACTTTTACGGCCGCTGAGAAAACTTACGTAAGCAGTAAAATGTATTTACTTAAATCATGATTTGTAACACACACACACACACACACACACACACACACACACACACACACACACACACACACACACACACACACACACACACACACACACACACACACACACACAAAGAAGACAGGAATGGAAAGAGGAGTGTAAATTCTCCAGAGCACAAGGTGAAAGATGATTGTGTCAGAGGGATAGAGCAGCTCTCAGATCAAAGAGGCAGACGGGAGATCAGTTGTTGAAACTTGTCTGGTTTACCACTCTGATGGCTGTCTAAAAAAACACTTCTGGTTTACCACTCTGATGGCTGTCTAAAAAAACACTTCTGGTTTACCACTCTGATGGCTGTCTAAAAAAACACTTCTCGTTTACCACTCTGATGGCTGTCTAAAAAAACACTTCTGGTTTACCACTCTGATGGCTGTCTAAAAAAACACTTCTGGTTTACCACTCTGATGGCTGTCTAAAAAAACCACTTCTGGTTTACCACTCTGATGGCTGTCTAAAAAAACACTTCTGGTTTACCACTCTGATGGCTGACTAGTGCTGTTGCGGTAACCGTATAATCACCACACTGGCGATCACGAGTCAAATTCCATGTGACCAATAGGTCACGGTAATTAGGCTTCTCCAAGTTCGGATGCTGCTGCTGCTGCTGGTCATTAGTAGTCTACCAAACTTACTAACTGCCTGGTACTCAGCACTCTATTGTCCCTCGAATCACTCTGAAATCAATGCAAATGTTATTGAAAATCTAATCAAACACTTCATGAGAGCTCATGTTGCGCAACATTTCTATTGGCTATGCAATTGCGTGAGAAAACAGAGTGATGGCCGCTAATAAAAAGAGGAGGATCCCATCAGCTTTCTATAGGCTAGGCTATTTTTCAACTTTCCCAATAGGCTATTTCTCAACTTTCCTAATATTAAGCACATTGCTACTCTTTACAATAGGAGTATAGCCCACCTGGCTGGCAGGAAAATGGTCCACGGGAAAAGCTTCCTCCATTTGCTATTTAAGTACATAGATGACATGTATTTTTTCACGCTGCCCCTGTTTTGATACAGGTGCATGATAATGGTCCATTCTAAATCCAAACAAATGTCACACATATATTATTTAGTATATGTAAAGACCAGATTAAATCAAGAATAGAGTCATGGGTGACAATATTAGCCTGTCACTTGTGAATTATATATTATCACCTGTGAATGATGCCCAGCTTAAGAAACATTGCCTGTGGACAGTTCTTCCAATATCTTCAATATGCACCTCGGAATTGGATAAGGACGCGCACAGTTGCATCCCCAATGTGTCCGCCTTTACTTGTAGCCTCTGAGAAAGACGTGATTGAGAGGAAATTCGGAGCGCAGGGAGAAGGGCACAACGGCCACTGGCTGCAAAAGGCATGGATTGTTTTAGGGTGCATTACGGCCACACAAACGGATGCCGCCGTGAAATTCTAGACATTATCAAGTGCTTGTCAAATTGTGAACGAGTGACTGATGTACAGTAGTGTGTACAGCCTACACAAAAAAAAAACAAAGCAGAGCTAATGCCTTTCAAGCAACTTTTTTCAAATCATCATTAGAGTGGCATCATGCAGCCTTACAATGTATTAAAAATCAAAATATATTGCCCAACATTTGTAGAACAGCAGGTAACATTAATAACTGTAAATTAAGCAGATACTGTAGGAGTTCCTGTTTCTTTGTGAACCTCCACACAGAATAGCCGCATGTGAGCACTCCCTCAAATCATTTGGAGAAAATATATTTTCTATTTTATTCAGCTATGTTCAATTGTATTCTTCATACTATGAAGTAATGCCACGGAATTCTAAGCAAATCTTAACTAGGGTCGCCCACAGCCATTTGGCATAGTCAGATCAGGACCTAACAGAAGGACAACTCAGAGTCTGTTATTCTGGTCCTCTGAAATAGACTACATTTTATACATATCATGATTCTTTAGACCTGTCTAAAATAAATCATGGATTTATTGTGAAGGTGTAGGTTATATTATATGGATTTATTAGACTTTTTAAAATGTAGATGTTCCAAAGATCTGCATCAGTGGCTTGTAGTCTGTGTGGAAACCAGGAGATGCAAAATTAACGGTCAATTACCTTGAGACCGACAATTTGCTTGACAATCACCAGCTGGCAAAATTCCATGACCGCCACAGCCCTATGGCTGACTAACACCAAAACACTTCTGGCTTACCACTGATTGCTGTCTCACACCAAAACACTTCTGGCTTACCACTGATGGCTGTCTCACACCAAAACACTTCTGGCTTACCATTGATGGCTGTCTCACACCAAAACACTTCTGGCTTACCACTGATGGCTGTCTCACACCAAAACACGTCTGGCTTACCATTGATGGCTGACTAACACCAAAACAACACTTCTGGCTTACCATTGATGGCTGTCTCACACCAAAACACTTCTGGCTTACCATTGATGGCTGACTAACACCAAAACAACACTTCTGGCTTACCATTGATGGCTGTCTCACACCAAAACACTTCTGGCTTACCATTGATGGCTGACTAACACCAAAACAACACTTCTGGCTTACCACTGATGGCTGTCTCACACCAAAACACTTCTGGCTTACCATTGATGGCTGACTAACACCAAAACAACACTTCTGGCTTACCATTGATGGCTGTCTCACACCAAAACACTTCTGGCTTACCATTGATGGCTGTCTCACACCAAAACAACACTTCTGGCTTACCATTGATGGCTGTCTCACACCAAAACACTTCTGGCTTACCATTGATGGCTGTCTCACACCAAAACACTTCTGGCTTACCATTGATGGCTGTCTCACACCAAAACACTTCTGGCTTACCATTGATGGCTGTCTCACACCAAAACAACACTTCTGGCTTACCATTTTTTATTTTATTTTTTTATTTTACCTTTATTTAACTAGGCAAGTCAGTTAAGAACAAATTCGTATTTACAATGACGGCCTAGGAACAGTGGGTTAACTGCCTGTTCGGAGGCAGAACGACAGATTTGTACCTTGTCAGCTCGGGGGTTTTGAGTTTGTAACCTTCTGGTTCCTAGTCCAACGCTCTAACCACTAGGCTACCCTGCCGCCCCAATTGATGGCTGTCTCACACCAAAACACTTCTAGCTGACCATTGATGGCTGTCTCACACCAAAACAACACTTCTGGCTTACCACTGATGGCTGTCTCACACCAAAAACACTTCTAGCTGACCATTGATGGCTGTCTCACACCAAAACAACACTTCTGGCTTACCACTGATGGCTGTCTCACACCAAAACAACACTTCTGGCTTACCACTGATGGCTGTCTCACACCAAAACACTTCTAGCTGACCATTGATGGCTGTCTCACACCAAAACAACACTTCTGGCTTACCACTGATGGCTGTCTCACACCAAAACAACACTTCTGGCTTACCACTGATGGCTGTCTCACACCAAAAACACTTCTGCAGCGTTCAAATGATGAAAATGGATCAGCTTGCGACCTGGGTCGTTATCTCTTATTCTTATTATAAAATATCTTGATGGGTCTCATGTTCACAGCCCTGGGTGGTTTACAGAGATGGCTGTCTCAGTCCAGTGAATGTTTTAAAGCTTAAATGTATCTTTGAAATGAAAGGCCATTGCCTAGATATTCTCAGAAGGAGTCTTTAAAAGAAGGGGGATTTGAGACAACAAGATGAAAAGAATCTCAACTGCTTCTAGGGACCAGAATAATAACTGTATCTCTGTGTATTGTTGTGGTGTACTGTTTGGCTAGCGAACGTCTCTTCAGGTCCTTGTGGTTATAGGCTGAGATGAAAACATCATTGTCCTTGTTATGTCTCAGAAAAATGTAGATCTTATGGCCTAAAAAGCGTTGAAGAGTGATGATTTGCCGACCATGGCTCCTTGCTTTCTTATTGAAACCAAAAGGGTTTGATCCCCCAGAACTTAGGAAAACACGACACATTGACCTGAAAATGAATCAATTTAGTAGACAGCTTTCATGTTAGCAGTCCACACAACTGGCAGTAGAACTCAGTCCCTAGTTAAAAGATAAGGACGGAAATCAGCAGAACCAGAGCCTTGCAGTGCACACCCCTCCACTAAACCTACAGCATGAAGCAACTCCACTACCATACACTGCCACAGCCTCAATGTACAGTACTACAGGATTCTAAATGGAACCTGGGAAGGATAGCATTGTGCCTGAGTTACCTCGACACTCAGGCTTTCAGACGAACAGAGTTGTGGTGGTGTGTATTTACTGAGATCAGTGTTTCATGGAGTTTACTGTTGATGGTCCTGGGAGATCCTGTCAGCTCTGGGAGAATGATGGATGGCTGAGGGGGTAAAAGAGTTCGCTCCACCTCTCTCCGAGGCTGTGTCTCAAATGACGCCCTCTTCCTCACATAGGTCATGACTTTTGACCAAAGCTCTATTGGCCCTGGTCAAAGGTAGTGCACTACATAGGGAATAGGTTGCCATGTGGGACACAGCCTTGTGTCAGTCTACATTATATTCCTGCTCTAATGACTTGGCTTGCTTGGTTTGGTGCCCTTACAGCGTTACACCTTTAATGGAGCTTCCCTTGTCAACGACTGGCCAGGGACTGATGGTGATCTCCCATCAGTCCCTGGCCAGTCGTTTGCTATAGCTGGGGCCTTCAGGCTATGGCTGACCTGGGCTGGTGCGTTGCTGAGGTCTAAAAAACAAATAGAGGCCGTCTCAGGAGAAGTAGTTCACGCAAAGTAAAATGTTTTTTTTTGGGGGGGGGGGGCTACCTAAGGAATAGTTGATTAACTAGGACTCACGGACCCAATATTTGGGTTGGTTAGCTTAGCATTAGCATAGTTGATGGTAAATCAATGGGAGTGGTAGCTAGGAACCCTGTTAGCATGCTAGCAGCTATCTGGAGTCTGGCTTGATCTCCCTCATGTTCTAAATCATGTTATGTAGCTTCTGTGCTAATGAAGTATCCAGAGACCATAAGCAGTGACACCATGCTGTGTTTGAGGATGTATTTGGTGAGTGTGCTTGCTTTTTGGATTTGATAAAGAAAGATTAGCGAAGTAAACATTATCGTCTTCTCCCCCCTCTCTTTCTCGCTCTCTCTCCCCCTCCCTTCTCTCACAGCAGAGCTTATGTACACAGTGGAGCTGGCGGGAGGCTTGGGGGCCATCTTGTTGTTGTTGATCTGCCTCGTGACCCTCTACAAGTGCTACAAGATGGAGCTCATGCTCTTCTACAGGAACCATTTTGGCAGCGAGGACATCGACGGAGGTGAGATACTCTCAACTCACACTAGGACCAACAACGCCCATTATAAACCCCGAATGAAATCTACAGTGCACTCTTAGAAAAAAGGGTCCTAAAAGGGTTCTTCAGCTGTCCCCATAGGAAAACCCTTTTTGGTTCCATGTAGAACCCTTTTTAATTCCAGGTAGAACCCTTTTAGGATCTATGTAGCACCTTTTTTTCTAAGAGCGTAGGTCTAGATGACAAACAACTTGTTTGGGTGTCACCAAAAGGGACTAGGGTAATACTCAGGACAATTAGACCTTCTATCTGTCTTGGTTCATGTGGCTTCACATAATATTTTGTTCGAGACATTGCTCGAAAGGGGATTTCATTTCATTGTAAAAGTAGGAAAATGTGTTTTTCTACAAATCCTATCTTGAGATAGAAATAAGAACTTAAGGGTTCTAAATTGAACCGCAATAAATTCTAATTGTGTGGCTGAATAGTGAATGAGTTAAGGAGGAGTATTCATCAATCTGGTCTGGCGGATTCATTTGATTTCCCTTAATGAGTCTTTCAAGTGGAGGGCTAGGGCTACAATGAATTCAGTGAACAAGATTACTTTTGGGGTGTCTGAAGGACGCTGTGTGGAGACTGGAGAGTGTCATTAGCCGAGAAAGGTTGCCTCGCTTTGCTCTTTTCCTCCCCCAGCCCTTCGTTTTCCACCAATCACATTGCCTGGATGGTTGAGGCATCAGACACGTCTATGAAAGTCATTACCAGGCCTGTACTGTGTTAGGCTTTGGGACAGAAGTGGGGGGCTTTGAAGTAATAGATGGTTTCAAGGCGCCACAGAGGAGAGAAAAGAGAGCCAGAGCCTTAAACCTAATGCTAAACAGCAATTGTCTCCTTTAATTGTGCCACCCGAGTGAGCAGAGAGGAGAGGGAAAGAGATTTTCAATTTGCTCTCTGTTTAAAGGGATCAGTTTCAATAAGCCACATAGTGTTGCCCATGGCCGTGGCTCCCAGGAGAGACGAGGGAGAGACACATACTTTCTCTTTAACGCTCAGGACTGGGTGATTACTCCTTCCCTGGATTGTATTCCCCCCTCACCCCTCACGCTCTTCTTTCATTGGCCACAAGGACTTCTACTTCATCACCATCACAAGCCATTCAGGAAAATCCTTTTTTCTCCTCTCTCTTCTCTGTCTGACTGACAGCACCAGAATGATCGGGTTCGGTTCAAAGTGGTTTTAAGTTCGTTTGCCGGGGTTGTCTTGCATAACGACCACACACCCTTTACAGATGCATGAGCTTGCCGAGTTGTGAAATGAACGTAACCCCCATTATCATTTAATACTGCATATGATTTAACTTTGACTTTATTTAAATCATGCAGTAGGTTGAACTTGATCATCGCTTAGGGATGAGCAATGACTTAAAATAAAGATAACAAATACCTTATGTCTTATTATAAACGTAACTTATGTAGGAATGCTAATGGGCCCAACTCCTCCTGCAGTTTCTTAGCTTTCACGGCCGACGATGTAGGTTGCGTTCTATTCAGAACAATGTGGAAGGAGCCCAGAGGTTCCTGCTCAAAGTCCCTGAACACTTTTTTAATAGCGAGTTCAAAGGTTCTCTCACTCTCTGTGGGCCTGCCAGTATGCAGCCACAGCTATGGATGGATGTACGCTATGTGTGTGTCAGAGAGTGGGAGGGATAGATGCTGAGGGTGGTGAAACACATAACGGAAACACTTCCCCTACTCAGCCCTCTTAAGTTCGCCTCATTGGACCTCAGAGAGAAAGGAGAGGAGGGAGAGGAAGGAGAGGAGGGAGAGGAAGGAGAGGAAGGAGAGGAAGCAGAGGAAGGAGAGGAGGGAGAGCAAGGAGAGGAGGGAGAGGAATGAGAGGAGGGAGAGGAAGGAGAGGAGGGAGAGGAAGGAGAGGAAGGAGAGGAAGCAGAGGAAGGAGAGGAGGGAGAGCAAGGAGAGGAGGGAGAGGAAGGAGAGGAGGGAGAGGAAAGAGAGGAGGGAGAGGAAGGAGAGGAAGGAGAGGAAGCAGAGGAAGGAGAGGAGGGAGAGCAAGGAGAGGAGGGAGAGGAAGGAGAGGAGGGAGAGGAAGGAGAGGAAGCAGAGGAAGGAGAGGAGGGAGAGCAAGGAGAGGAGGGAGAGGAAGGAGAGGAGGGAGAGCAAGGAGAGGAAGGAGAGGAAGGAGAGGAAGGAGAGGAAGCAGAGGAAGGAGAGGAGGGAGAGCAAGGAGAGGAGGGAGAGGAAGGAGAGGAGGGAGAGGAAGGAGAGGAAGGAGAAGAAGCAGAGGAAGGAGAGGAGGGAGAGCAAGGAGAGGAGGGAGAGGAAGGAGAGGAGGGAGAGGAAGGAGAGGAGGGAGAGGAAGGAGAGGAAGCAGAGGAAGGAGAGGAGGGAGAGCAAGGAGAGGAGGGAGAGGAAGGAGAGGAAGGAGAGGAAGGAGAGGAAGCAGAGGAAGGAGAGGAGGGAGAGCAAGGAGAGGAGGGAGAGGAAGGAGAGGAGGGAGAGCAAGGAGAGGAAGGAGAGGAAGGAGAGGAGGGAGAGCAAGGAGAGGAGGGAGAGGAAGGAGTCACTGGTTATTCTATCTCCGAATCTCACCCATACCTACTCTCTATCTCTCTCCCTCTATCTCTCTCTCTCTCCTCTCTCTCTCTCTCTCTCTCTCTCTCTCTCTCTCTCTCTCTCTCTCTCACTCCCTCACACAGTAACCACTCAGATGTGTTTTTCTCTTAAAGGGGCCGTTGCAGATTTTTTATAATGGTTCGGATTCCTCCTGTTCTCTCCTATTATTTCCCACTCCTCTCCTCTCTTCACATCTCTTTTATTGTCCCCTCCCTCCCCTACCCACTCCTCTCCTCTCTTCACATCTCTTTTATTGTCCCCTCCCTCCCCTACCCACTCCTCTCCTCCTCTCTTCTCTTCTCTACTCCCCTCTTCCTCGCTTCATCTCCTCTCCTCTCCTCTCCTCTCCTCTCTCCTCTCCTCTCCCCTCCTCTCCTCTCCTCTCCCCTCCCCTCCTCTCCTCTCCTCTCCTCTCCCCTCCCCTCCCCTCCCCTCCTCTCCTCTCCTCTCCCCTCCTCTCCTCTCCTCTCCCCTCCTCTCCCCTCCCCTCCTCTCCTCTCCCCTCCTCTCCTCTCCTCTCCTCTCCCCTCCTCTCCTCTCCTCTCCTCTCCTCTCCTCTCCTCTCCTCTCCTCTCCTCTCCTCTCCTCTCCCCTCCCCTCCTCCCCTCCTCCCCTCCCCTCCTCTCCCTCCCCTCTCCTCTCCTCTCCCTCTCCTCCCCTCCCCTCCCTCCCCCCCTCCCCTCCCCCCTCCCCTCCCTCTCCCCTCCTCTCCCCTCCTCTCCTCCCCTCCCCTCCCCTCCTCTCCCTCTCCTCCTCCTCCTCTCCTCTCCTCTCCTCTCCTCTCCTCTCCTCTCTGTGTTGTCAGAAGCCCATCCTGGTCTAACAGCACCCCTTCAGCAGGTACAATGATCTGAAATATGGCAGTCTGTGGATTATCCCTTTACCTGTGGTAATAAGAGAGGTTAAGCCCCTCTCTAATGAGTTTACCTGAGAGAGAGAGAGAGAGAGAGAGAGAGAGAGAGAGAGAGAGAGAGAGAGAGAGAGAGAGAGAGAGAGAGAGAGAGAGAGAGAGAGAGAGAGAGAGAATGTTGTCTCTAGAGGGAATCCCTCTCTTCTCTTGTGTCTCTCCCTTAATTCCACTTCCTCTGGCTCGTTGCCGCAGCAAATTTCCTGCTTTGTGTCTCGTTGAAGTGCGTCAAGGCCGGAGCCGCTCCTCTCCTCGCTCTCCTGCACGGGGAAAACATTACCGCTATCACCTCCCATGTTGGGCTTTTCTCCTCGCCGTTTAATCCTTTCAAATTCAGCATCAATCATATTCTTCATGTGCCTGGCTGCCGTGTGGATAAAGGATGGGTCGGAGCCATTTTGTGCCTAGGGAAGCATTCAGTTTCCTACCTCAGCCGAGTCACAGTGAACACAGTGACATTGTTTGGCAAAAGAGTCTGGATTGTAATATGATGTACCCAGAGGAGTGGAAGCTGGCAGTAAGGTCAGTCAGAGTGACACAGGTGTCATGTTACTTCCTGCTGTTCTGCTATGCAGAGAGAGCTAAAATACTGGACCTCTTGTCGTGGAAATTTCCTCTATTTACCAAATCATGGGAGCAAACCACACACACAAGTCAGAGTTTATAAAAGTCCATCTTTAATTATATCAGCTCTATAGCATTTTGACTTTCAACAGTTCAGTATCTCTAATGAAAAGTTGAGAGTCCCCACACAATGGCAAAATGGGATCCTTTATAGCAAAGATCACACATGAGTCAGACAGCATAGACATAATTCATCGTTCAGCTTTGTCTCCTTTCCCAAACCCCAGAACCATAAACCAATCTTCCAAATCAACAGGCATATATCAAATTGTCATTTAGATACAACCAACTCAAAATACAACCAAACCTGGACAAGCTCACGGAGAGGAGAGTGAGGCTATAGGTTAAGATAAAAGCAACATTAGAGGGAGCATAGAATGATTCCAGACACTGCAACCCTCCTTTCCCCACTGGGAAAGGTAGGGAGTAAAAGATATGTTTACACATGATGACACTTTGACCTCCCCCCTCTCTGCGGCCCATGCAACTTAGTTTTGACATAGAACAGATAACTGCAACCCCGCCACAGTATTATACAAAAATACCATTCTGATGAGAATTAACTTACACACATTTGATGAATATAAAACATAGTACAAATGTTACCAACAAATTTGGAATCTTCCACGACACTCTTCAGCCATGTGACCTGACCAGGAGAAACAGACCATTGAAACTCTGAAGCCCTATTGACTCTGAAACCCAATAGAGTCTGAAGCCATATTGACTCTGAATGCCTATTGACTCTGAAGCCCTATTGAGTCTGAAGCCCTATTGAGTCCGATGCCCTATTAAGTCTGAAGCCCTATTGAGTCTAAAGCCCTATTGAGTCTGAAGCCCTATTGAGTCCGATGCCCTATTAAGTCTAAAGCCCTATTGAGTCTAAAGCCCTATTGAGTCTGAAGCCCTATTGAGTCCGATGCCCTATTAAGTCTAAAGCCCTATTGAGTCTGAAGCCCAATAGAGTCTGAACCATTATTGAGTCTGAAGCACTATTAAGTCTGAAGCCCAACAGTCTGAAGCCCTATTGAGTCTGAAGCACTATTGAGTCTGAAACCCTATTGAGTCTGAAGCGCTATTGAGTCTGAAACCCTATTGGGTCTGCGTTGGCTGACAAATTCAACACATATAACATAAGGTCAAACCCAATATCCTCTATAGTGTAGTAATACACTGGTCTGTGTCCTCTATAGTGTAGTAATACACTGGTCTGTGTCCTCTATAGTGTGACTGGTCTGTGTCCTCTATAGTGTAGTAATGGACTGGTCTGTGTCCTCTATAGTGTAGTAATGGACTGGTCTGTATCATCTATAGTGTAGTAATACACTGGTCTGTGTCCTCTATAGTGTAGTAATAGACTGGTCTGTGTCCTCTATAGTGTAGTAATGGACTGGTCTGTATCATCTATAGTGTAGTAATAGACTGTTCTGTGTCCTCTATAGTGTAGTAATAGACTGTTCTGTGTGTTACTAATATCCTCTATAGTGTAGTAATAGACTGGTCTGTGTATTACTAATATCCTCTATAGTGTAGTAATAGACTGGTCTGTATCCTCTATAGTGTAGTAATGGACTGGTCTGTATCCTCTATAGTGTAGTAATAGACTGGTCTGTGTGTTACTAATATCCTCTATAGTGTAGTAATAGACTGGTCTGTGTGTTACTAATATCCTCTATAGTGTAGTAATAGACTGGTCTGTATCCTCTATAGTGTAGTAATTGACTGGTCTGTATCCTCTATAGTGTAGTAATGGACTGGTCTGTATTCTCTATAGTGTAGTAATAGACTGGTCTGTATCATCTATAGTGTTGTAATAGACTGGTCTGTGTGTTACTAATATCCTCTATAGTGTAGTAATCGACTGGTCTGTATCCTCTATAGTGTAGTAATAGACTGGTCTGTATGTTACTAATATCCTCTATAGTGTAGTAATGGACTGGTCTGTATCCTCTATAGTGTAGTAATAGACTGGTCTGTATCATCTATAGTGTTGTCATAGACTGGTCTGTATCGTCTATAGTGTTGTCATAGACTGGTCTGTATCCTCTATAGTGTAGTAATAGACTGGTCTGTATCTATAGTGTAGTAATAGACTGGTCTGTATCCTCTATAGTGTAGTAATAGACTGGTCTGTATCCTCATTGAGTGTAGTAATAGACTGGTCTGTATCTATAGTGTAGTAATAGACTGGTCTGTATCATCTATAGTGTTGTCATAGACTGGTCTGTATCCTCTATAGTGTTGTCATAGACTGGTCTGTATCCTCTATAGTGTAGTAATAGACTGGTCTGTATCCTCTATAGTGTAGTAATAGACTGGTCTGTATCTATAGTGTAGTAATAGACTGGTCTGTGTCCTCTATATTGTAGTAATAGACTGGTCTGTGTCCTCTATAGTGTAGTAATACACTGGTCTGTATCATCTATAGTGTAGTAATACACTGGTCTGTGTCCTCTATAGTGTGACTGGTCTGTGTCCTCTATAGTGTAGTAATGGACTGGTCTGTGTCCTCTATAGTGTAGTAATGGACTGGTCTGTATCATCTATAGTGTAGTAATACACTGGTCTGTGTCCTCTATAGTGTAGTAATAGACTGGTCTGTGTCCTCTATAGTGTAGTAATGGACTGGTCTGTATCATCTATAGTGTAGTAATAGACTGGTCTGTATCATCTATAGTGTTGTCATAGACTGGTCTGTATCCTCTATAGTGTTGTCATAGACTGGTCTGTATCCTCTATAGTGTTGTCATAGACTGGTCTGTATCCTCTATAGTGTTGTCATAGACTGGTCTGTATCCTCTATAGTGTTGTCATAGACTGGTCTGTATCCTCTATAGTGTAGTAATACACTGGTCTGTATCTATAGTGTAGTAATAGACTGGTCTGTATCATCTATAGTGTTGTCATAGACTGGTCTGTATCCTCTATAGTGTTGTCATAGACTGGTCTGTATCCTCTATAGTGTTGTCATAGACTGGTCTGTATCCTCTATAGTGTAGTAATACACTGGTCTGTATCATCTATAGTGTAGTAATACACTGGTCTGTGTCCTCTATAGTGTGACTGGTCTGTGTCCTCTATAGTGTAGTAATGGACTGGTCTGTGTCCTCTATAGTGTAGTAATGGACTGGTCTGTATCATCTATAGTGTAGTAATACACTGGTCTGTGTCCTCTATAGTGTAGTAATAGACTGGTCTGTGTCCTCTATAGTGTAGTAATAGACTGGTCTGTATCTATAGTGTAGTAATAGACTGGTCTGTATCATCTATAGTGTTGTCATAGACTGGTCTGTATCCTCTATAGTGTTGTCATAGACTGGTCTGTATCCTCTATAGTGTAGTAATAGAATGGTCTGTATCCTCTATAGTGTAGTAATAGACTGGTCTGTATCTATAGTGTAGTAATAGACTGGTCTGTATCCTCTATAGTGTAGTAATAGACTGGTCTGTATCCTCATTGAGTGTAGTAATAGACTGGTCTGTATCTATAGTGTAATAATAGACTGGTCTGTATCCTCTATAGTGTAGTAATAGACTGGTCTGTATCCTCTATAGTGTAGTAATAGACTGGTCTGTATCTATAGTGTAGTAATGGACTGGTCTGTATCTATAGTGTAGTAATAGACTGGTCTGTATCCTCTATAGTGTAGTAATAGACTGGTCTGTATCCTCTATAGTGTAGTAATAGACTGGTCTGTATCCTCTATAGTGTAGTAATAGACTGGTCTGTATCTATAGTGTAGTAATAGACTGGTCTGTATCTATAGTGTAGTAATGGACTGGTCTGTATCCTCTATAGTGTAGTAATAGACTGGTGTGTATCTATAGTGTAGTAATAGACTGGTCTGTATCTATAGTGTAGTAATGGACTGGTCTGTATCCTCTATAGTGTAGTAATGGACTGGTCTGTATCTATAGTGTAGTAATGGACTGGTCTGTATCTATAGTGTAGTAATGGACTGGTCTGTATCTATAGTGTAGTAATAGACTGGTCTGTATCTATAGTGTAGTAATGGACTAGTCTGTATCTATCGTGTAGTAATGGACTGGTCTGTATCTATAGTGTAATAATGGACTGGTCTGTATCTATAGTGTAGTAATGGACTGGTCTGTATCTATAGTGTAGTAATGGACTGGTCTGTATCTATAGTGTAGTAATAGACTGGTCTGTATCTATAGTGTAGTAATAGACTGGTCTGTATCTATAGTGTAGTAATGGACTGGTCTGTATCTATAGTGTAGTAATGGACTGGTCTGTATCTATAGTGTAGTAATGGACTGGTCTGTATCTATAGTGTAATAATGGACTGGTCTGTATCTATAGTGTAGTAATGGACTGGTCTGTATCCTCTATAGTGTAGTAATAGACTGGTATGTATCTATAGTGTAGTAATAGACTGGTCTGTATCTATAGTGTAGTAATGGACTGGTCTATATCCTCTATAGTGTAGTAATGGACTGGTCTGTATCTATAGTGTAGTAATGGACTGGTCTGTATCATCTATAGTGTAGTAATGGACTGGTCTGTATCTATAGTGTAGTAATGGACTGGTCTGTATCCTCTATAGTGTAGTAATAGACTGGTCTGTATCTATGGTGTAGTAATGGACTGGTCTGTATCTATAGTGTAGTAATGGACTGGTCTGTATCCTCTATAGTGTAGTAATGGACTGGTCTGTATCATCTATAGTGTAGTAATGCACTGGTCTGTATCTATAGTGTAGTAATATACTGGTCTGTATCTATAGTGTAGTAATGGACTGGTCTGTATCTATAGTGTAGTAATGGACTGGTCTGTATCTATAGTGTAGTAATGGACTGGTCTGTATCTATAGTGTAGTAATGGACTGGTCTGTATCTATAGTGTAGTAATGGACTGGTCTGTATCTATAGTGTAGTAATGGACTGGTCTGTATCTATAGTGTAGTAATGGACTGGTCTGTATCTATAGTGTAGTAATGGACTGGACTGTATCTATAGTGTAGTAATGGACAGGTCTGTATCTATAGTGTAGTAATGGACTGGTCTGTATCTATAGTGTAGTAATGGACTGGTCTGTATCTATAGTGTAGTAATGGACTGGTCTGTATCTATAGTGTAGTAATGGACTGGTCTGTATCTATATTGTAGTAATGGACTGGTCTGTATCTATAGTGTAGTAATGGACTGGTCTGTATCCTCTATAGTGTAGTAATAGACTGGTCTGTATCTATAGTGTAGTAATGGACTGGTCTGTATCTATAGTGTAGTAATGGACTGGTCTGTATCCTCTATAGTGTAGTAATGGACTGGTTTGTGTCTATAGTGTAGTAATGGACTGGTCTGTATCTATAGTGTAGTAATGGACTGGTCTGTATCATCTATAGTGTAGTAATGGACTGGTCTGTATCATCTATGGTGTAGTAATGGACTGGTCTGTGTCTATAGTGTAGTAATGGACTGGTCTGTAACTATAGTGTAGTAATGGACTGGTCTGTATCATGTATAGTGTAGTAATAGATTGGTCTGTATCTATAGTGTAGTAATAGATTGGTCTGTATCTATAGTGTAGTAATAGATTGGTCTGTATCTATAGTGTAGTAATGGACTGGTCTGTATCTATAGTGTAGTAATGGACTGGTCTGTATCTATAGTGTAGTAATGGACTGGTCTGTATCTATAGTGTAGTAATGGACTGGTCTGTATCTATAGTGTAGTAATGGACTGGTCTGTATCTATAGTGTAGTAATGGACTGGTCTGTATCTATAGTGTAGTAATGGACTGGTCTGTATCTATAGTGTAGTAATGGACTGGTCTGTATCTATAGTGTAGTAATGGACTGGTCTGTATCTATAGTGTAGTAATGGACTGGACTGTATCTATAGTGTAGTAATGGACTGGTCTGTATCTATAGTGTAGTAATGGACTGGTCTGTATCTATAGTGTAGTAATGGACTGGTCTGTATCTATAGTGTAGTAATGGACTGGTCTGTATCTATAGTGTAGTAATGGACTGGTCTGTATCTATATTGTAGTAATGGACTGGTCTGTATCTATAGTGTAGTAATGGACTGGTCTGTATCCTCTATAGTGTAGTAATAGACTGGTCTGTATCTATAGTGTAGTAATGGACTGGTCTGTATCTATAGTGTAGTAATGGACTGGTCTGTATCGTCTATAGTGTAGTAATGGACTGGTTTGTGTCTATAGTGTAGTAATGGACTGGTCTGTATCTATAGTGTAGTAATGGACTGGTCTGTATCATCTATAGTGTAGTAATGGACTGGTCTGTATCATCTATGGTGTAGTAATGGACTGGTCTGTGTCTATAGTGTAGTAATGGACTGGTCTGTAACTATAGTGTAGTAATGGACTGGTCTGTATCATGTATAGTGTAGTAATAGATTGGTCTGTATCTATAGTGTAGTAATAGATTGGTCTGTATCTATAGTGTAGTAATAGATTGGTCTGTATCTATAGTGTAGTAATAGATTGGTCTGTATCTATAGTGTAGTAATGGACTGGTCTGTATCTATAGTGTAGTAATGGACTGGTCTGTATCTATAGTGTAGTAATGGACTGGTCTGTATCTATAGTGTAGTAATGGACTGGTCTGTATCTATAGTGTAGTAATGGACTGGTCTGTATCTATAGTGTAGTAATGGACTGGACTGTATCTATAGTGTAGTAATGGAGTGGTCTGTATCTATAGTGTAGTAATAGACTGGTCTGTATCTATAGTGTAGTAATGGACTGGTCTGTATCTATAGTGTAGTAATGGACTGGTCTGTATCTATATTGTAGTAATGGACTGGTCTGTATCTATAGTGTAGTAATGGACTGGTCTGTATCCTCTATAGTGTAGTAATAGACTGGTCTGTATCTATAGTGTAGTAATGGACTGGTCTGTATCTATAGTGTAGTAATGGACTGGTCTGTATCCTCTATAGTGTAGTAATGGACTGGTTTGTGTCTATAGTGTAGTAATGGACTGGTCTGTATCCATAGTGTAGTAATGGACTGGTCTGTATCATCTATAGTGTAGTAATGGACTGGTCTGTATCATCTATAGTGTAGTAATGGACTGGTCTGTGTCTATAGTGTAGTAATGGACTGGTCTGTAACTATAGTGTAGTAATGGACTGGTCTGTATCATCTATAGTGTAGTAATAGATTGGTCTGTATCTATAGTGTAGTAATAGATTGGTCTGTATCTATAGTGTAGTAATAGATTGGTCTGTATCTATAGTGTAGTAATAGATTGGTCTGTATCTATAGTGTAGTAATAGATTGGTCTGTATCTATAGTGTAGTAATAGACTGGTCTGTATCTATAGTGTAGTAATAGACTGGTCTGTATCATCTATAGTGTAGTAATAGATTGGTCTGTATCTATAGTGTAGTAATAGATTGGTCTGTATCTATAGTGTAGTAATAGATTGGTCTGTATCTATAGTGTAGTAATAGATTGGTCTGTATCTATAGTGTAGTAATAGATTGGTCTGTATCTATAGTGTAGTAATAGATTGGTCTGTATCTATAGTGTAGTAATAGATTGGTCTGTATCTATAGTGTAGTAATAGATTGGTCTGTATCTATAGTGTAGTAATAGACTGGTCTGTATCTATAGTGTAGTAATAGACTGGTCTGTATCTATAGTGTAGTAATAGACTGGTCTGTATCTATAGTGTAGAAGTAGACTGGTCTGTATCTATAGTGTAGTAATGGACTGGTCTGTATCTATCGTGTAGTAATGGACTGGTCTGTATCATCTATAGTGTAGTAATAGACTGGTCTGTATCTATAGTGTAGTAATAGACTGGTCTGTATCTATAGTGTAGTAATAGACTGGTCTGTATCTATAGTGTAGTAATGGACTGGTCTTTGTCTATCGTGTAGTAATAGACTGGTCTGTATCTATAGTGTAGTAATAGACTGGTCTGTATCATCTATAGTGTAGTAATAGACTGGTCTGTATCCTCTATAGTGTAGTAATAGACTGGTCTGTATCTATAGTGTAGTAATAGACTGGTCTGTATCTATAGTGTAGTAATAGACTGGTCTGTATCTATAGTGTAGTAATAGATTGGTCTGTATCTATAGTGTAGTAATAGACTGGTCTGTATCTATAGTGTAGTAATAGACTGGTCTGTATCTATAGTGTAGTAATGGACTGGTCTGTATCTATAGTGTAGTAATAGACTGGTCTGTATCATCTAAAGTGTAGTAATGGACTGGTCTGTATCTATTGTGTAGTAATGGACTGGTCTGTATCATCTATAGTGTAGTAATAGACTGGTCTGTATCATCTATAGTGTAGTAATGGACTGGTCTGTGTCTATAGTGTAGTAATGGACTGGTCTGTATCTATAGTGTAGTAATGGACTGGTCTGTATCTATAGTGTAGTAATAGACTGGTCTGTATCTATAGTGTAGTAATAGACTGGTCTGTATCTATAGTGTAGTAATGGACTGGTCTGTATCTATAGTGTAGTAATAGACTGGTCTGTATCTATAGTGTAGTAATAGACTGGTCTGTATCATCTATAGTGTAGTAATGGACTGGTCTGTGTCTATAGTGTAGTAATAGACTGGTCTGTATCTATAGTGTAGTAATAGACTGGTCTGTATCATCTATAGTGTAGTAATGGACTGGTCTGTATCTATAGTGTAGTAATGGACTGGTCTGTATCTATAGTGTAGTAATGGACTGGTCTGTATCTATAGTGTAGTAATAGACTGGTCTGTATCTATAGTGTAGTAATAGACTGGTCTGTATCATCTATAGTGTAGTAATGGACTGGTCTGTATCTATAGTGTAGTAATGGACTGGTCTGTATCATCTATAGTTTAGTAATGGACTGGTCTGTATCTATAGTGTAGTAATAGACTGTTCTGTATCTATAGTGTAGTAATGGACTGGTCTGTATCTATAGTGTAGTAATAGACTGGTCTGTATCTATAGTGTAGTAATAGACTGGTCTGTATCATCTATAGTGTAGTAATGGACTGGTCTGTATCTATAGTGTAGTAATAGACTGGTCTGTATCATCTATAGTGTAGTAATGGACTGGTCTGTGTCTATAGTGTAGTAATAGACTGGTCTGTATCTATAGTGTAGTAATAGACTGGTCTGTATCATCTATAGTGTAGTAATGGACTGGTCTGTATCTATAGTGTAGTAATGGACTGGTCTGTATCTATAGTGTAGTAATGGACTGGTCTGTATCTATAGTGTAGTAATAGACTGGTCTGTATCTATAGTGTAGTAATAGACTGGTCTGTATCATCTATAGTGTAGTAATGGACTGGTCTGTATCTATAGTGTAGTAATGGACTGGTCTGTATCATCTATAGTGTAGTAATGGACTGGTCTGTATCTATAGTGTAGTAATAGACTGTTCTGTATCTATAGTGTAGTAATGAACTGGTCTGTATCTATAGTGTAGTAATAGACTGGTCTGTATCTATAGTGTAGTAATGAACTGGTCTGTATCTATAGTGTAGTAATGAACTGGTCTGTATCTATAGTGTAGTAATGAACTGGTCTGTATCTATAGTGTAGTAATGGACTGGTCTGTATCTAAAGTGTAGTAATAGACTGGTCTGTATCTATAGTGTAGTAATGGACTGGTCTTTGTCTATCGTGTAGTAATAGACTGGTCTGTATCTATAGTGTAGTAATAGACTGGTCTGTATCATCTATAGTGTAGTAATAGACTGGTCTGTATCCTCTATAGTGTAGTAATAGACTGGTCTGTATCTATAGTGTAGTAATAGACTGGTCTGTATCTATAGTGTAGTAATAGACTGGTCTGTATCTATAGTGTAGTAATAGATTGGTCTGTATCTATAGTGTAGTAATAGACTGGTCTGTATCTATAGTGTAGTAATAGACTGGTCTGTATCTATAGTGTAGTAATGGACTGGTCTGTATCTATAGTGTAGTAATAGACTGGTCTGTATCATCTAAAGTGTAGTAATGGACTGGTCTGTATCTATCGTGTAGTAATGGACTGGTCTGTATCATCTGTAGTGTAGTAATAGACTGGTCTGTATCATCTATAGTGTAGTAATGGACTGGTCTGTGTCTATAGTGTAGTAATGGACTGGTCTGTATCTATAGTGTAGTAATGGACTGGTCTGTATCTATAGTGTAGTAATAGACTGGTCTGTATCTATAGTGTAGTAATGGACTGGTCTTTGTCTATCGTGTAGTAATAGACTGGTCTGTATCTATAGTGTAGTAATAGACTGGTCTGTATCATCTATAGTGTAGTAATAGACTGGTCTGTATCCTCTATAGTGTAGTAATAGACTGGTCTGTATCTATAGTGTAGTAATAGACTGGTCTGTATCTATAGTGTAGTAATAGACTGGTCTGTATCTATAGTGTAGTAATAGATTGGTCTGTATCTATAGTGTAGTAATAGACTGGTCTGTATCTATAGTGTAGTAATAGACTGGTCTGTATCTATAGTGTAGTAATGGACTGGTCTGTATCTATAGTGTAGTAATAGACTGGTCTGTATCATCTAAAGTGTAGTAATGGACTGGTCTGTATCTATCGTGTAGTAATGGACTGGTCTGTATCATCTATAGTGTAGTAATAGACTGGTCTGTATCATCTATAGTGTAGTAATGGACTGGTCTGTGTCTATAGTGTAGTAATGGACTGGTCTGTATCTATAGTGTAGTAATGGACTGGTCTGTATCTATAGTGTAGTAATAGACTGGTCTGTATCTATAGTGTAGTAATAGACTGGTCTGTATCTATAGTGTAGTAATAGACTGGTCTGTATCTATAGTGTAGTAATAGATTGTTCTGTATCTATAGTGTAGTAATAGACTGTTCTGTATCTATAGTGTAGTAATGAACTGGTCTGTATCTATAGTGTAGTAATAGACTGGTCTGTATCTATAGTGTAGTAATGAACTGGTCTGTATCTATAGTGTAGTAATGAACTGGTCTGTATCTATAGTGTAGTAATGAACTGGTCTGTATCTATAGTGTAGTAATGGACTGGTCTGTATCTATAGTGTAGTAATAGACTGGTCTGTATCTATAGTGTAGTAATAGACTGGTCTGTATCTATAGTGTAGTAATGGACTGGTCTGTATCTATAGTGTAGTAATGAACTGGTCTGTATCTATAGTGTAGTAATGAACTGGTCTGTATCTATAGTGTAGTAATGAACTGGTCTGTATCTATAGTGTAGTAATGGACTGGTCTGTATCTATAGTGTAGTAATAGACTGGTCTGTATCTATAGTGTAGTAATAGACTGGTCTGTATCTATAGTGTAGTAATGGACTGGTCTGTATCTATAGTGTAGTAATGGACTGGTCTGTATCTATAGTGTAGTAATGGACTGGTCTGTATCATCTATAGTGTAGTAATGGACTGGTCTGTATCTATAGTGTAGTAATAGACTGTTCTGTATCTATAGTGTAGTAATGAACTGGTCTGTATCTATAGTGTAGTAATAGACTGGTCTGTATCTATAGTGTAGTAATGAACTGGTCTGTATCTATAGTGTAGTAATGAACTGGTCTGTATCTATAGTGTAGTAATGAACTGGTCTGTATCTATAGTGTAGTAATGGACTGGTCTGTATCTATAGTGTAGTAATAGACTGGTCTGTATCTATAGTGTAGTAATGGACTGGTCTTTGTCTATCGTGTAGTAATAGACTGGTCTGTATCTATAGTGTAGTAATAGACTGGTCTGTATCATCTATAGTGTAGTAATAGACTGGTCTGTATCCTCTATAGTGTAGTAATAGACTGGTCTGTATCTATAGTGTAGTAATAGACTGGTCTGTATCTATAGTGTAGTAATAGACTGGTCTGTATCTATAGTGTAGTAATAGATTGGTCTGTATCTATAGTGTAGTAATAGACTGGTCTGTATCTATAGTGTAGTAATAGACTGGTCTGTATCTATAGTGTAGTAATGGACTGGTCTGTATCTATAGTGTAGTAATAGACTGGTCTGTATCATCTAAAGTGTAGTAATGGACTGGTCTGTATCTATCGTGTAGTAATGGACTGGTCTGTATCATCTATAGTGTAGTAATAGACTGGTCTGTATCATCTATAGTGTAGTAATGGACTGGTCTGTGTCTATAGTGTAGTAATGGACTGGTCTGTATCTATAGTGTAGTAATGGACTGGTCTGTATCTATAGTGTAGTAATAGACTGGTCTGTATCTATAGTGTAGTAATAGACTGGTCTGTATCTATAGTGTAGTAATAGACTGGTCTGTATCTATAGTGTAGTAATAGATTGTTCTGTATCTATAGTGTAGTAATAGACTGTTCTGTATCTATAGTGTAGTAATGAACTGGTCTGTATCTATAGTGTAGTAATAGACTGGTCTGTATCTATAGTGTAGTAATGAACTGGTCTGTATCTATAGTGTAGTAATGAACTGGTCTGTATCTATAGTGTAGTAATGAACTGGTCTGTATCTATAGTGTAGTAATGGACTGGTCTGTATCTATAGTGTAGTAATAGACTGGTCTGTATCTATAGTGTAGTAATAGACTGGTCTGTATCTATAGTGTAGTAATGGACTGGTCTGTATCTATAGTGTAGTAATGGACTGGTCTGTATCTATAGTGTAGTAATGGACTGGTCTGTATCTATAGTGTAGTAATAGACTGGTCTGTATCTATAGTGTAGTAATGGACTGGTCTGTATCTATAGTGTAGTAATAGACTGGTCTGTATCTATAGTGTAGTAATAGACTGGTCTGTATCATCTATAGTGTAGTAATGGACTGGTCTGTATCTATAGTGTAGTAATAGACTGGTCTGTATCATCTATAGTGTAGTAATGGACTGGTCTGTGTCTATAGTGTAGTAATAGACTGGTCTGTATCTATAGTGTAGTAATAGACTGGTCTGTATCTATAGTGTAGTAATGGACTGGTCTGTATCTATAGTGTAGTAATGGACTGGTCTGTATCTATAGTGTAGTAATAGACTGGTCTGTATCTATAGTGTAGTAATAGACTGGTCTGTATCTATAGTGTAGTAATGGACTGGTCTGTATCTATAGTGTAGTAATAGACTGGTCTGTATCTATAGTGTAGTAATAGACTGGTCTGTATCATCTATAGTGTAGTAATGGACTGGTCTGTATCTATAGTGTAGTAATAGACTGGTCTGTATCATCTATAGTGTAGTAATGGACTGGTCTGTGTCTATAGTGTAGTAATAGACTGGTCTGTATCTATAGTGTAGTAATAGACTGGTCTGTATCTATAGTGTAGTAATGGACTGGTCTGTATCTATAGTGTAGTAATGGACTGGTCTGTATCTATAGTGTAGTAATAGACTGGTCTGTATCTATAGTGTAGTAATAGACTGGTCTGTATCATCTATAGTGTAGTAATGGACTGGTCTGTATCTGTAGTGTAGTAATGGACTGGTCTGTATCATCTATAGTGTAGTAATGGACTGGTCTGTATCTATAGTGTAGTAATAGACTGGTCTGTATCTATAGTCTAGTAATGAACTGGTCTGTATCTATAGTGTAGTAATAGACTGTTCTGTATATATAGTGTAGTAATGAACTGGTCTGTATCTATAGTGTAGTAATGAACTGGTCTGTATCTATAGTGTAGTAATGAACTGGTCTGTATCTATAATGTAGTAATAGACTGGTCTGTATCATCTGTAGTGTAGTAATGGACTGGTCTGTATCATCTATAGTGTAGTAATGGACTGGTCTGTATCTATAGTGTAGTAATAGACTGGTCTGTATCTATAGTCTAGTAATGAACTGGTCTGTATCTATAGTGTAGTAATAGACTGTTCTGTATCTATAGTGTAGTAATGAACTGGTCTGTATCTATAGTGTAGTAATGAACTGGTCTGTATCTATAGTGTAGTAATGAACTGGTCTGTATCTATAATGTAGTAATGGACTGGTCTGTATCTATAGTGTAGTAATGAACTGGTCTGTATCTATAGTGTAGTAATAGACTGGTCTGTATCATCTATAGTGTAGTAATGGACTGGTCTGTATCATCTATAGTGTAGTAATGGACTGGTCTGTATCTATAGTGTAGTAATAGACTGGTCTGTATCATCTATAGTGTAGTAATGGACTGGTCTGTATCTATAGTGTAGTAATAGACTGGTGTGTATCTATAGTGTAGTAATGGACTGGTCTGTATCATCTATAGTGTAGTAATGAACTGGTCTGTATCTATAATGTAGTAATGGACTGGTCTGTATCTATAGTGTAGTAATGAACTGGTCTGTATCTATAGTGTAGTAATAGACTGGTCTGTATCATCTATAGTGTAGTAATGGACTGGTCTGTATCATCTATAGTGTAGTAATGGACTGGTCTGTATCTATAGTGTAGTAATAGACTGGTCTGTATCATCTATAGTGTAGTAATGGACTGGTCTGTATCTATAGTGTAGTAATAGACTGGTGTGTATCTATAGTGTAGTAATGGACTGGTCTGTATCATCTATAGTGTAGTAATGGACTGGTCTGTATCTATAGTGTAGTAATGAACTGGTCTGTATCTATAGTGTAGTAATGAACTGGTCTGTATCTATAATGTAGTAATGGACTGGTCTGTATCTATAGTGTAGTAATGAACTGGTCTGTATCTATAGTGTAGTAATAGACTGGTCTGTATCATCTATAGTGTAGTAATGGACTGGTCTGTATCATCTATAGTGTAGTAATGGACTGGTCTGTATCTATAGTGTAGTAATAGACTGGTCTGTATCATCTATAGTGTAGTAATGGACTGGTCTGTATCTATAGTGTAGTAATAGACTGGTGTGTATCTATAGTGTAGTAATGGACTGGTCTGTATCATCTATAGTGTAGTAATGGACTGGTCTGTATCTATAGTGTAGTAATAGACTGGTCTGTATCTATAGTGTAGTAATAGACTGGTCTGTATCTATAGTGTAGTAATGGACTGGTCTGTATCTATAGTGTAGTAATGGACTGGTCTGTATCTATAGTGTAGTAATAGACTGGTCTGTATCTATAGTGTAGTAATAGACTGGTCTGTATCATCTATAGTGTAGTAATAGATTGGTCTGTATCTATAGTGTAGTAATGGACTGGTCTGTATCTATAGTGTAGTAATAGACTGGTCTGTATCTATAGTCTAGTAATGAACTGGTCTGTATCTATAGTGTAGTAATAGACTGTTCTGTATCTATAGTGTAGTAATGAACTGGTCTGTATCTATAGTGTAGTAATGAACTGGTCTGTATCTATAGTGTAGTAATGAACTGGTCTGTATCTATAATGTAGTAATAGACTGGTCTGTATCATCTGTAGTGTAGTAATGGACTGGTCTGTATCATCTATAGTGTAGTAATGGACTGGTCTGTATCTATAGTGTAGTAATAGACTGGTCTGTATCTATAGTCTAGTAATGAACTGGTCTGTATCTATAGTGTAGTAATAGACTGTTCTGTATCTATAGTGTAGTAATGAACTGTTCTGTATCTATAGTGTAGTAATGAACTGGTCTGTATCTATAGTGTAGTAATGAACTGGTCTGTATCTATAGTGTAGTAATGGACTGGTCTGTATCTATAGTGTAGTAATGAACTGGTCTGTATCTATAGTGTAGTAATAGACTGGTCTGTATCATCTATAGTGTAGTAATGGACTGGTCTGTATCATCTATAGTGTAGTAATGGACTGGTCTGTATCTATAGTGTAGTAATAGACTGGTCTGTATCATCTATAGTGTAGTAATGGACTGGTCTGTATCTATAGTGTAGTAATAGACTGGTGTGTATCTATAGTGTAGTAATGGACTGGTCTGTATCATCTATAGTGTAGTAATGGACTGGTCTGTATCTATAGTGTAGTAATAGACTGGTCTGTATCTATAGTGTAGTAATAGACTGGTCTGTATCTATAGTGTAGTAATGGACTGGTCTGTATCTATAGTGTAGTAATGGACTGGTCTGTATCTATAGTGTAGTAATAGACTGGTCTGTATCTATAGTGTAGTAATAGACTGGTCTGTATCATCTATAGTGTAGTAATAGATTGGTCTGTATCTATAGTGTAGTAATGGACTGGTCTGTATCTATAGTGTAGTAATAGACTGGTCTGTATCTATAGTCTAGTAATGAACTGGTCTGTATCTATAGTGTAGTAATAGACTGTTCTGTATCTATAGTGTAGTAATGAACTGGTCTGTATCTATAGTGTAGTAATGAACTGGTCTGTATCTATAGTGTAGTAATGAACTGGTCTGTATCTATAATGTAGTAATAGACTGGTCTGTATCATCTGTAGTGTAGTAATGGACTGGTCTGTATCATCTATAGTGTAGTAATGGACTGGTCTGTATTTATAGTGTAGTAATAGACTGGTCTGTATCTATAGTCTAGTAATGAACTGGTCTGTATCTATAGTGTAGTAATAGACTGTTCTGTATCTATAGTGTAGTAATGAACTGGTCTGTATCTATAGTGTAGTAATGAACTGGTCTGTATCTATAGTGTAGTAATGAACTGGTCTGTATCTATAGTGTAGTAATGGACTGGTCTGTATCTATAGTGTAGTAATGAACTGGTCTGTATCTATAGTGTAGTAATAGACTGGTCTGTATCATCTATAGTGTAGTAATGGACTGGTCTGTATCATCTATAGTGTAGTAATGGACTGGTCTGTATCTATAGTGTAGTAATAGACTGGTCTGTATCATCTATAGTGTAGTAATGGACTGGTCTGTATCTATAGTGTAGTAATAGACTGGTCTGTATCATCTATAGTGTAGTAATGGAATGGTCTGTATCTATAGTGTAGTAATAGACTGGTCTGTATCTATAGTGTAGTAATAGACTGGTCTGTATCTATAGTGTAGTAATGGACTGGTCTGTATCTATAGTGTAGTAATGGACTGGTCTGTATCTATAGTGTAGTAATAGACTGGTCTGTATCTATAGTGTAGTAATAGACTGGTCTGTATCATCTATAGTGTAGTAATGGACTGGTCTGTATCATCTATAGTGTAGTAATGGACTGGTCTGTATCTATAGTGTAGTAATAGACTGGTCTGTATCATCTATAGTGTAGTAATGGACTGGTCTGTATCTATAGTGTAGTAATAGACTGGTGTGTATCTATAGTGTAGTAATGGACTGGTCTGTATCATCTATAGTGTAGTAATGGACTGGTCTGTATCTATAGTGTAGTAATAGACTGGTCTGTATCTATAGTGTAGTAATAGACTGGTCTGTATCTATAGTGTAGTAATGGACTGGTCTGTATCTATAGTGTAGTAATGGACTGGTCTGTATCTATAGTGTAGTAATAGACTGGTCTGTATCTATAGTGTGGTAATAGACTGGTCTGTATCATCTATAGTGTAGTAATAGATTGGTCTGTATCTATAGTGTAGTAATGGACTGGTCTGTATCTATAGTGTAGTAATAGACTGGTCTGTATCTATAGTCTAGTAATGAACTGGTCTGTATCTATAGTGTAGTAATAGACTGTTCTGTATCTATAGTGTAGTAATGAACTGGTCTGTATCTATAGTGTAGTAATGAACTGGTCTGTATCTATAGTGTAGTAATGAACTGGTCTGTATCTATAATGTAGTAATAGACTGGTCTGTATCATCTGTAGTGTAGTAATGGACTGGTCTGTATCATCTATAGTGTAGTAATGGACTGGTCTGTATTTATAGTGTAGTAATAGACTGGTCTGTATCTATAGTCTAGTAATGAACTGGTCTGTATCTATAGTGTAGTAATAGACTGTTCTGTATCTATAGTGTAGTAATGAACTGGTCTGTATCTATAGTGTAGTAATGAACTGGTCTGTATCTATAGTGTAGTAATGAACTGGTCTGTATCTATAGTGTAGTAATGGACTGGTCTGTATCTATAGTGTAGTAATGAACTGGTCTGTATCTATAGTGTAGTAATAGACTGGTCTGTATCATCTATAGTGTAGTAATGGACTGGTCTGTATCATCTATAGTGTAGTAATGGACTGGTCTGTATCTATAGTGTAGTAATAGACTGGTCTGTATCATCTATAGTGTAGTAATGGACTGGTCTGTATCTATAGTGTAGTAATAGACTGGTCTGTATCATCTATAGTGTAGTAATGGAATGGTCTGTATCTATAGTGTAGTAATAGACTGGTCTGTATCTATAGTGTAGTAATAGACTGGTCTGTATCTATAGTGTAGTAATGGACTGGTCTGTATCTATAGTGTAGTAATGGACTGGTCTGTATCTATAGTGTAGTAATAGACTGGTCTGTATCTATAGTGTAGTAATAGACTGGTCTGTATCATCTATAGTGTAGTAATAGATTGGTCTGTATCTATAGTGTAGTAATGGACTGGTCTGTATCTATAGTGTAGTAATGGACTGGTCTGTATCTATAGTGTAGTAATGGACTGGTCTGTATCTATAGTGTAGTAATAGACTGGTCTGTATCTATAGTGTAGTAATAGACTGGTCTGTATCATCTATAGTGTAGTAATGGACTGGTCTGTATCTATAGTGTAGTAATGGACTGGTCTGTATCATCTATAGTGTAGTAATGGACTGGTCTGTATCTATAGTGTAGTAATAGACTGGTCTGTATCTATAGTGTAGTAATGAACTGGTCTGTATCTATAGTGTAGTAATAGACTGGTCTGTATCTATAGTGTAGTAATGAACTGGTCTGTATCTATAGTGTAGTAATGAACTGGTCTGTATCTATAGTGTAGTAATGAACTGGTCTGTATCTATAGTGTAGTAATGGACTGGTCTGTATCTATAGTGTAGTAATGAACTGGTCTGTATCTATAGTGTAGTAATGAACTGGTCTGTATCTATAGTGTAGTAATAGACTGGTCTGTATCATCTATAGTGTAGTAATGGACTGGTCTGTATAATATATAGTGTAGTAATGGACTGGTCTGTATCTATAGTGTAGTAATAGACTGGTCTGTATCATCTATAGTGTAGTAATGGACTGGTCTGTATCTATAGTGTAGTAATAGACTGGTGTGTATCTATAGTGTAGTAATATACAGGTCTGTATCATCTATAGTGTAGTAATGGACTGGTCTGTATCTATAGTGTAGTAATAGACTGGTCTGTATCTATAGTGTAGTAATGGACTGGTCTGTATCTATAGTGTAGTAATAGACTGGTCTGTATCTATAGTGTAGTAATAGACTGGTCTGTATCTATAGTGTAGTAATGGACTGGTCTGTATCTATAGTGTAGTAATGGACTGGTCTGTATCTATAGTGTAGTAATAGACTGGTCTGTATCTATAGTGTAGTAATAGACTGGTCTGTATCTATAGTGTAGTAATGGACTGGTCTGTATCTATAGTGTAGTAATAGACTGGTCTGTATCTATAGTGTAGTAATAGACTGGTCTGTATCATCTATAGTGTAGTAATGGACTGGTCTGTATCTATAGTGTAGTAATAGACTGGTCTGTATCATCTATAGTGTAGTAATGGACTGGTCTGTATCTATAGTGTAGTAATAGACTGGTCTGCATCATCTATAGTGTAGTAATGGACTGGTCTGTATCTATAGTGTAGTAATAGACTGGTCTGTATCATCTATAGTGTAGTAATGGACTGGTCTGTATCTATAGTGTAGTAATAGACTGGTGTGTATCTATAGTGTAGTAATATACTGGTCTGTATCATCTATAGTGTAGTAATGGACTGGTCTGTATCTATAGTGTAGTAATAGACTGGTCTGTATCTATAGTGTAGTAATGGACTGGTCTGTATCTATAGTGTAGTAATAGACTGGTCTGTATCTATAGTGTAGTAATAGACTGGTCTGTATCTATAGTGTAGTAATGGACTGGTCTGTATCTATAGTGTAGTAATGGACTGGTCTGTATCTATAGTGTAGTAATAGACTGGTCTGTATCTATAGTGTAGTAATAGACTGGTCTGTATCATCTATAGTGTAGTAATAGATTGGTCTGTATCTATAGTGTAGTAATGGACTGGTCTGTATCTATAGTGTAGTAATAGACTGGTCTGTATCTATAGTGTAGTAATAGACTGGTCTGTATCTATAGTGTAGTAATGGACTGGTCTGTATCTATAGTGTAGTAATAGACTGGTCTGTATCATCTATAGTGTAGTAATGGACTGGTCTGTATCTATAGTGTAGTAATGAACTGGTCTGTGTCTATAGTGTAGTAATAGACTGGTCTGTGTCTATAGTGTAGTAATAGACTGGTCTGTGTCTATAGAGTAGTAATAGACTGGTCTGTGTCTATAGTGTAGTAATAGACTGGTCTGTATCTATAGTGTAGTAATGGACTGGTCTGTATCTATAGTGTAGTAATAGACTGGTCTGTGTCTATAGTGTAGTAATAGACTGGTCTGTGTCTATAGAGTAGTAATAGACTGGTCTGTGTCTATAGTGTAGTAATAGACTGGTCTGTATCTATAGTGTAGTAATAGACTGGTCTGTGTCTATGGTGTAGTAATAGACTGGTCTGTATCTATAGTGTAGTAATAGACTGGTCTGTGTCTATAGTGTAGTAATAGACTGGTCTGTATCTATAGTGTAGTAATGGACTGGTCTGTATCTATAGTGTAGTAATAGACTGGTCTGTGTCTATAGTGTAGTAATGGACTGGTCTGTATCTATAGTGTAGTAATAGACTGGTCTGTGTCTATAGTGTAGTAATAGACTGGTCTGTATCTATAGTGTAGTAATAGACTGGTCTGTATCTATAGTGTAGTAATAGACTGGTCTGTATCTATAGTGTAGTAATTGACTGGTCTGTATCTATAGTGTAGTAATAGACTGGTCTGTGTCTATAGTGTAGTAATAGACTGGTCTGTATCTATAGTGTAGTAATAGACTGGTCTGTATCTATAGTGTAGTAATAGACTGGTCTGTATCTATAGTGTAGTAATAGACTGGTCTGTATCTATAGTGTAGTAATAGACTGGTCTGTATCTATAGTGTAGTAATAGACTGGTCTGTATCTATAGTGTAGTAATAGACTGGTCTGTATCTATAGTGTAGTAATAGACTGGTCTGTATCTATAGTGTAGTAATAGACTGGTCTGTGTCTATAGTGTAGTAATAGACTGGTCTGTATCTATAGTGTAGTAATAGACTGGTCTGTATCTATAGTGTAGTAATAGACTGGTCTGTATCTATAGTGTAGTAATAGACTGGTCTGTTTCTATAGTGTAGTAATAGACTGGTCTGTATCTATAGTGTAGTAATGGACTGGTCTGTATCTATAGTGTAGTAATAGACTGGTCTGTGTCTATAGTGTAGTAATAGACTGGTCTGTATCTATAGTGTAGTAATAGACTGGTCTGTATCTATAGTGTAGTAATAGACTGGTCTGTATCTATAGTGTAGTAATAGAGGCTCCTTGCTGTCCCCAGTCCACCTGACTGTGCTTCTGCTCCAGTTTCAACTGTTCTGCCTTATTATTATTCGACCATGCTGGTCATTTATGAACATTTGAACATCTTGGTCATGTTCTGTTATAATCTCTACCCGGCACAGCCAGAAGAGGACTGGCCACCCCACATAGCCCGGTTCCTCTCTAGGTTTCTTCCTAGGTTTTGGCCTTTCTAGGGAGTTTTTCCTAGCCACCGTGCTTTTACACCTGCATTGTTTGCTGTTTGGGGTTTTAGGCTGGGTTTCTGTACAGCACTTTGAGATATCAGCTGATGTACGAAGGGCTATATAAATAAATTTGATTTGATTTGATTTGATTTGATAGACTGGTCTGTATCTATAGTGTAGTAATAGACTGGTCTGTATCTATAGTGTAGTAATAGACTGGTCTGTGTCTATAGTGTAGTAATAGACTGGTCTGTGTCTATAGTGTAGTAATAGACTGGTCTGTGTCTATAGTGTAGTAATAGACTGGTCTGTGTCTATAGTGTAGTAATAGACTGGTCTGTATCTATAGTGTAGTAATAGACTGGTCTGTGTCTATAGTGTAGTAATAGACTGGTCTGTGTCTATAGTGTAGTAATAGACTGGTCTGTGTCTATAGTGTAGTAATAGACTGGTCTGTGTCTATAGTGTAGTAATAGACTGGTCTGTATCTATAGTGTAGTAATAGACTGGTCTGTATCTATAGTGTAGTAATGGACTGGTCTGTGTGTTACTCCTGTAGATAATAAGGACTATGATGCCTATCTGTCATACACCAAAGTGGACCCGGACCAGTGGAGTCAGGAGACGCGTGAGGAGGAACGCTTCGCCCTGGAGATCCTACCCGACGTCCTGGAGAGGCATTATGGGTATAAACTGTTCATTCCAGACAGGGACTTGATCCCAACCGGAAGTAAGTTTTTTACCTTTTTAGTTTATTTTTCTGTTTAATTCTGTTTCTAATGTTGTCATTGTGTTGTGTACATATCACGTGACACATTCTACCATCTTACTTTGCACTGTAAACACTGACAAACGTTGATTTTGCAGTGAACTGTCACTTTAACATGTTAATTACAACATAACAGCATGTGGCGTTCAGCCGCTGAGTTTGAGTTGTCTGTGGTATAGCTGAAAATGTGTAATTAGTGGGTAATAATCATCTTTGTGATTATATTGCATTGATCCGGTCTTAATCATATCTTCATGATCGCTGTCTCACAACCAATCAAAGGGGACTTCTGCATGTTGACTGCAGTTTACTGCTTGTAATTCAGATTCACACTTGGCACCTGTGATAAGGCCATGATACTGGAGGATAATGCTTCTCTGATACTGTTCCATTACTCTCAGTTAGAATCCCTTTCTTTGTTTTTATTCATTTGTGTCACATTCTTGTCTGTCACATAGTTCAATTTGTGTCGATGTTACGATTACAGCCAGTTTGACTTAAATGTTTGTGTTGTCAGGGGGACTGTGTTAATAGGGGATACGTGGCACAAACCCAGGGCTAAAATACAGACCTTCTAAGGACTTTTGTTCTCCTCTAAGACCTCATTAGTCAATGGATTTGTCTCCAGGCAAATTAACAAAACATTTTCTGATGCAAATAAAGCTATTTATTTCATTGAAATATATGCTATGTTGAAAGTTTGGGTATAAAGTAATCAATTGAAATAGTAGTCTTCATAGCCAATGAATTGTTTGAAACGCATCTATTATAATGTAATACATAGTATGTAAACTGACAGGCTCCTTTGCTCCTGATGCCACAACTCCCATATTAAACTGAGATAAAGGTGTTTTGGTGAGTTGAGAGAAACTAGGCACAGTTTATCTAAGTAACTTATTTAAGTCCCCTGACTCTAACTTCCTCTGATGCCTTTCTGCAAGTCTGATCACACCTTTTGAATGTTGAACTATTTATGTTTAGGTTTCACCAATGATCATTTCCAGGACGATTCAAGACTCCTTAGAGGTACTCTCATTCCCTCAGCCACTTACCACTACTTGTGTCAGCAACTGACCACAACCAGCCACAACTAACCACAACCTGACACAACCAGCCACAATTAACCACAACCAGCCATAACTAACCACAACCAGCCACAACTAACCACAACCTGACACAACCAGCCACAATTAACCACAAACAGCCATAACTAACCACAAACAGCCACAACCTGCAACAAGCAGCCACAACTAACCACAACCCCTGCCACAACCAGCCACAACTAACCACAACCAGCCACAACCTGCCACAAGCAGCCATAACTAACCACAACAGCCACACCCAGCCACAACCAGCCTCACCCAGCCACAACCAGCCACAACCAGACACAACCAGCCTCACCCAGCCACAACCAGCCACAACCAGCCTCACCCAGCCACAACCAGCCACAACCAGCCACAACCAGCCCCACCAGCCACAACCAGCCACAACCAGCCACACCCAGCCACAACCAGCCACAACCAGCCACACCCAGCCACAACCAGCCACAACCAGCCGTAACAACCGTGCTACTCTAGAAAGACCATCAGAGAGGAAAGAGGCTTAGAGAGAGACAGACAGACAGAGAGAGACGGAGAGAGACGGAGAGAGGCAGAGACAGACAGAGACAGAGAGAGAGAGACGGAGAGAGGCAGAGACAGACAGACAGAGAGAGAGAGAGAGACGGAGAGAGACAGACAGACAGAGAGAGACGGAGAGAGGCAGAGAGACAGAGAGAGAGAGACGGAGAGAGACAGACAGACAGAGAGAGACGGAGAGAGACGGAGAGAAGCAGAGACAGACAGAGAGAGATGGAGAGAGGCAGAGACAGAGAAGCAGAGACAGAGAAGCAGAGACAGACAGATACAGAGAAGCAGAGACAGACAGAGACAGAGAAGCAGAGAGAAGCAGAGACAGAGAAGCAGAGACAGACAGAGACAGAGAAGCAGAGAGAAGCAGAGACAGAGAAGCAGAGACAGACAGAGACAGAGAAGCAGTGAGAAGCAGAGACAGACAGAGACAGAGACAGCGATAGACAGAGACAGAGAAGCAGAGAGAAGCAGAGACAGAGACAGAGACCGACAGAGACAGAGAAGCAGAGACATACAGAGACAGAGAAGCAGTGAGAAGCAGAGTCAGAGAAGCAGAGACAGACAGAGACAGAGAAGCAGTGAGAAGCAGAGACAGACAGAGACAGAGACAGAGACAGACAGATACAGAGAAGCAGAGACAGACAGAGAAGCAGAGACAGACAGAGACAGAGAAGCAGAGACATACAGAGACAGAGAAGCAGTGAGAAGCAGAGTCAGAGAAGCAGAGAGAAGCAGAGACAGAGAAGCAGAGAGAAGCAGAGACAGAGAAGCAGAGAGAAGCAGAGACAGAGAAGCAGAGAGAAGCAGAGACAGAGAAGCAGAGAGAAGCAGAGACATACAGAGACAGAGAAGCAGTGAGAAGCAGAGAAAGAGAAGCAGAGACAGAGAAGCAGAGACAGAGAAGCAGTGAGAAGCAGAGACAGAGAAGCAGAGACAGAGAAGCAGAGACAGACAGAGACAGAGAAGCAGAGACAGAGAAGCAGAGACAGAGAAGCAGAGACAGAGGAGCAGAGAGAAGCAGAGACAGAGAAGCAGAGAGAAGCAGAGACAGAGAAGCAGAGAGAAGCAGAGACAGAGAAGCAGAGACAGAGAAGCAGAGACAGAGAAGCAGAGAGAAGCAGAGACAGAGAAGCAGAGAGAAGCAGAGACAGAGAAGCAGAGAGAAGCAGAGACAGAGAAGCAGAGAGAAGCAGAGACATACAGAGACAGAGAAGCAGTGAGAAGCAGAGACAGAGAAGCAGAGACAGAGAAGCAGAGACAGACAGAGACAGAGAAGCAGAGACAGACAGAGACAGAGAAGCAGAGACAGACAGAGAAGCAGAGACAGACAGAGACAGAGAAGCAGAGACAGAGAAGCAGAGACAGACAGAGACAGAGAAGCAGAGACAGAGAAGCAGTGAGAAGCAGAGACAGAGAAGCAGAGACAGAGAAGCAGAGACAGACAGAGACAGAGAAGCAGAGAGAAGCAGAGACAGACAGAGACAGAGAAGCAGAGACAGACAGAGACAGAGAAGCAGAGAGAAGCAGAGACAGAGAAGCAGAGACATAGAAGCAGAGACAGACAGAGACAGAGAAGCAGAGAGAAGCAGAGACAGAGAAGCAGAGACAGAGAAGCAGAGACAGAGAAGCAGAGACAGAGAAGCAGAGACAGACAGAGACAGAGAAGCAGTGAGAAGCAGAGACAGAGAAGCAGAGACAGAGAAGCAGAGACAGACAGAGACAGAGAAGCAGTGAGAAGCAGAGACAGAGAAGCAGAGACAGAGAAGCAGAGACAGACAGAGACAGAGAAGCAGAGACAGAGAAGCAGAGACAGAGAAGCAGAGACAGACAGAGACAGAGAAGCCGAGACAGAGAAGCAGAGACAGAGAAGCAGAGACAGACAGAGACAGAGAAGCAGAGAGAAGCAGAGACAGAGAAGCAGTGAGAAGCAGAGACAGAGAAGCAGAGACAGAGAAGCAGAGACAGACAGAGAAGCAGTGAGAAGCAGAGACAGAGAAGCAGAGACAGAGAAACAGAGACAGACAGAGACAGAGAAGCAGAGACAGAGAAGCAGAGACATACAGAGACAGAGAAGCAGAGACAGACAGAGACAGAGAAGCAGAGACAGAGAAGCAGAGACATACAGAGACAGAGAAGCAGTGAGAAGCAGAGTCAGAGAAGCAGAGTCAGAGAAGCAGAGACAGACAGAGACAGAGAAGCAGAGACAGAGAAGCAGAGACAGACAGAGACAGAGAAGCAGAGAGAAGCAGAGACAGAGAAGCAGAGACAGAGAAGCAGAGACAGACAGAGACAGAGAAGCAGAGAGAAGCAGAGACAGAGAAGCAGTGAGAAGCAGAGACAGAGAAGCAGAGACAGAGAAGCAGAGTCAGAGAAGCAGAGACATACAGAGACAGAGAAGCAGAGAGAAGCAGAGACAGAGAAGCAGAGAGAAGCAGAGACAGAGAAGCAGAGAGAAGCAGAGACAGAGAAGCAGAGCGAAGCAGAGACAGAGAAGCAGAGTCAGAGAAGCAGAGACATACAGAGACAGAGAAGCAGAGAGAAGCAGAGACAGAGAAGCAGAGACAGAGAAGCAGAGTCAGAGAAGCAGAGTCAGAGAAGCACATCCAGACAGATACAGAGAAGCAGAGACAGACAGAGACAGAGAAGCAGAGAGAAGCAGAGACATACAGAGACAGAGAAGCAGAGAGAAGCAGAGTCAGAGAAGCAGAGACAGAGAAGCAGAGACAGAGAAGCAGAGACAGAGAAGCAGAGACAGAGAAGCAGAGACAGACAGAGAAGCAGAGACAGACAGAGACAGAGAAGCAGAGACAGACAGAGAAGCAGAGACAGACAGAGAAGCAGAGAGAAGCAGAGTCAGAGAAGCAGAGACAGAGAAGCAGAGACAGACAGAGAAGCAGAATCAGAGAAGCAGAGACAGACAGAGAAGCAGAGACAGACAGAGACAGAGAAGCAGAGACAGAGAAGCAGAGACAGACAGAGAAGCAGAGAGAAGCAGAGACAGACAGAGACAGAGAAGCAGAGACAGAGAAGCAGAGAGAAGCAGAGACAGAGAAGCAGAGACAGAGAAGCAGAGAGAAGCAGAGACAGAGAAGCAGAGACAGAGAAGCAGAGAGAAGCAGAGACAGAGAAGCAGAGACAGACAGAGACAGAGAAGCAGAGAGAAGCAGAGACAGACAGAGACAGAGAAACAGAGACAGACAGAGAAGCAGAGAGAAGCAGAGACAGACAGAGACAGAGAAACAGAGACAGACAGAGAAGCAGAGAGGAGCAGAGCCAGACAGAGACAGAGACAGAGAAGCAGAGAGAAGCAGAGACAAAGAAGCAGAGACAGAGAGAGACAGAGACAGAGAAGCAGAGACAGAGAGGCAGAGAGAAGAAGAGACAGACAGAGAAGCAGAGACAGACAGAGACAGAGACAGACAGAGACAGAGAAGCAGAGACAGAGAAGCAGAGAGAAGCAGAGACAGAGAAGCAGAGACAGACAGAGACAGAGAAGCAGAGACAGAGAAGCAGAGACAGACAGAGACAGAGAAGCAGAGACAGAGAAGCAGAGACAGAGCAGCAGAGACAGACAGAGACAGAGAAGCAGAGACAGAGAAGCAGAGACAGAGAATCAGAGACAGAGAAGCAGAGACAGAGAAGCAGAGAGAAGCAGAGACAGAGAAGCAGAGACAGACAGAGACAGAGAAGCAGAGACAGAGAAGCAGAGACAGACAGAGACAGAGAAGCAGTGAGAAGCAGAGACAGAGAAGCAGAGACAGAGAAGCAGAGACAGACAGAGACAGAGAAGCAGTGAGAAGCAGAGACAGAGAAGCAGAGACAGAGAAGCAGAGACAGACAGAGACAGAGAAGCTGAGACAGAGAAGCAGAGACAGAGAAGCAGAGACAGACAGAGACAGAGAAGCAGAGAGAAGCAGAGACAGAGAAGCAGAGAGAAGCAGAGACAGACAGAGACAGAGAAGCAGAGACAGAGAAGCAGAGACAGAGAAGCAGAGACAGACAGAGAAGCAGTGAGAAGCAGAGACAAAGAAGCAGAGACAGAGAGAGACAGAGACAGAGAAGCAGAGACAGAGAGGCAGAGAGAAGAAGAGACAGACAGAGAAGCAGAGACAGACAGAGACAGAGACAGACAGAGACAGAGAAGCAGAGACAGAGAAGCAGAGAGAAGCAGAGACAGAGAAGCAGAGACAGAGAAGCAGAGACAGACAGAGACAGAGAAGCAGAGACAGAGAAGCAGAGACAGAGAATCAGAGACAGAGAAGCAGAGACAGAGAAGCAGAGAGAAGCAGAGACAGAGAAGCAGAGACAGACAGAGACAGAGAAGCAGAGACAGAGAAGCAGAGACAGACAGAGACAGAGAAGCAGAGACAGAGAAGCAGAGACAGACAGAGACAGAGAAGCAGTGAGAAGCAGAGACAGAGAAGCAGAGACAGAGAAGCAGAGACAGACAGAGACAGAGAAGCAGTGAGAAGCAGAGACAGAGAAGCAGAGACAGAGAAGCAGAGATAGACAGAGACAGAGAAGCAGAGAGAAGCAGAGACAGAGAAGCAGAGACAGAGAAGCAGAGACAGAGAAGCAGAGACAGACAGAGACAGAGAAGCCGAGACAGAGAAGCAGAGACAGAGAAGCAGAGACAGACAGAGACAGAGAAGCAGAGAGAAGCAGAGACAGAGAAGCAGAGAGAAGCAGAGACAGACAGAGACAGAGAAGCAGAGACAGAGAAGCAGAGACAGAGAAGCAGAGACAGACAGAGAAGCAGTGAGAAGCAGAGACAGAGAAGCAGAGACAGAGAAACAGAGACAGACAGAGACAGAGAAGCAGAGAGAAGCAGAGACATACAGAGACAGAGAAGCAGAGACAGACAGAGACAGAGAAGCAGAGAGAAGCAGAGACAGAGAAGCAGAGACATACAGAGACAGAGAAGCAGTGAGAAGCAGAGTCAGAGAAGCAGAGTCAGAGAAGCAGAGACAGACAGAGACAGAGAAGCAGAGACAGAGAAGCAGAGACAGAGAAGCAGAGACAGACAGAGAAGCAGTGAGAAGCAGAGACAGAGAAGCAGAGACAGAGAAACAGAGACAGACAGAGACAGAGAAGCAGAGAGAAGCAGAGACATACAGAGACAGAGAAGCAGAGACAGACAGAGACAGAGAAGCAGAGAGAAGCAGAGACAGAGAAGCAGAGACAGACAGAGACAGAGAAGCAGAGAGAAGCAGAGACAGAGAAGCAGAGTCAGAGAAGCAGAGACATACAGAGACAGAGAAGCAGAGAGAAGCAGAGACAGAGAAGTAGAGACAGAGAAGCAGAGACATACAGAGACAGAGAAGCAGAGAGAAGCAGAGACAGAGAAGCAGAGTCAGAGAAGCAGAGACATACAGAGACAGAGAAGCAGAGAGAAGCAGAGACAGAGAAGTAGAGACAGAGAAGCAGAGACAGACAGAGACAGAGAAGCAGAGTCAGAGAAGCAGAGACATACAGAGACAGAGAAGCAGAGAGAAGCAGAGACAGAGAAGTAGAGACAGAGAAGCAGAGACATACAGAGACAGAGAAGCAGAGTCAGAGAAGCAGAGTCAGAGAAGCACATCCAGACAGATACAGAGAAGCAGAGACAGACAGAGACAGAGAAGCAGAGAGAAGCAGAGACATACAGAGACAGAGAAGCAGAGAGAAGCAGAGTCAGAGAAGCAGAGACAGAGAAGCAGAGACAGAGAAGCAGAGACAGAGAAGCAGAGACAGAGAAGCAGAGACAGACAGAGAAGCAGAGACAGACAGAGACAGAGAAGCAGAGACAGACAGAGAAGCAGAGACAGACAGAGAAGCAGAGAGAAGCAGAGTCAGAGAAGCAGAGACAGAGAAGCAGAGACAGACAGAGAAGCAGAGACAGAGAAGCAGAGACAGAGAAGCAGAGACAGACAGAGAAGCAGAGACAGACAGAGACAGAGAAGCAGAGACAGAGAAGCAGAGACAGACAGAGAAGCAGAGAGAAGCAGAGACAGACAGAGACAGAGAAGCAGAGACAGAGAAGCAGAGAGAAGCAGAGACAGAGAAGCAGAGACAGAGAAGCAGAGACAGAGAAGCAGAGAGAAGCAGAGACAGAGAAGCAGAGACAGAGAAGCAGAGAGAAGCAGAGACAGAGAAGCAGAGACAGACAGAGACAGAGAAGCAGAGAGAAGCAGAGACAGACAGAGACAGAGAAACAGAGACAGACAGAGAAGCAGAGAGAAGCAGAGACAGACAGAGACAGAGAAACAGAGACAGACAGAGAAGCAGAGAGAAGCAGAGCCAGACAGAGACAGAGACAGAGAAGCAGAGAGAAGCAGAGACAAAGAAGCAGAGACAGAGAGAGACAGAGACAGAGAAGCAGAGACAGAGAGGCAGAGAGAAGCAGAGACAGACAGAGAAGCAGAGACAGACAGAGACAGAGACAGAGACAGAGAAGCAGAGACAGAGAAGCAGAGAGAAGCAGAGACAGAGAAGCAGAGACAGACAGAGACAGAGAAGCAGAGACAGAGAAGCAGAGACAGACAGAGACAGAGAAGCAGAGACAGAGAAGCAGAGACAGAGCAGCAGAGACAGAGAAGCAGAGACAGAGAATCAGAGACAGAGAAGCAGAGACAGAGAAGCAGAGAGAAGCAGAGACAGAGAAGCAGAGACAGACAGAGACAGAGAAGCAGAGACAGAGAAGCAGAGACAGACAGAGACAGAGAAGCAGAGACAGAGAAGCAGAGACAGAGAAGCAGAGACAGAGAAGCAGAGACAGAGAAGCAGAGACAGAGAAGCAGAGAGAAGCAGAGACAGACAGAGACAGAGAAGCAGAGACAGAGAAGCAGAGACATACAGAGACAGAGAAGCAGAGACAGACAGAGACAGAGAAGCAGAGAGAAGCAGAGACAAAGAAGCAGAGACAGACAGAGACAGAGAAGCAGAGACAGAGAAGCAGAGTCAGACAGAGACAGAGACAGACAGAGAAGCAGAGACAGAGAAGCAGAGACAGACAGAGACAGACAGAGAAGCAGAGACAGAGAAGCAGAGACAGACAGAGACAGACAGAGAAGCAGAGACAGACAGAGACAGAGACAGACAGAGACAGAGAAGCAGAGACAGAGAAGCAGAGAGAAGCAGAGACAGAGAAGCAGAGACAGAGAAGCAGAGACAGAGAAGCAGAGAGAATTAGAGTCAGAGAAGCAGAGACAGAGAAGCAGAGACAGAGAAGCAGAGACAGAGAAGCAGAGACAGAGAGGCAGAGAGAAGCAGAGACAGACAGAGAAGCAGAGACAGACAGAGACAGAGAAGCAGAGACAGAGAAGCAGAGACAGACAGAGACAGAGGCAGAGAGAAGCAGACAGACAGAGACAGACAGAGACAGAGAAGCAGAGACAGAGAGAGAGAGACAAAGAAGCAGAGAGAGAGAGAGACACGGAGAAGCAGAGAGACACAGAGACAGAGAAGCAGAGAGACACAGAGACAGAGAAGCAGAGATAGATTGAGACAGAGAAGCAGAGAGAGACAGAGAAGCAGAGAGACACAGACACAGAGACAGAGAAGCAGAGAGAGAGAGCTGAGAGACCCAGAGACAGAGGCAGAGAGAGAGAGAGGCAGAGAGAGTCAGAGAAGCAGAGAGAGAGTGTCTCCCATGCCAATAAAGCCCTTGAATTGAATTGAATTGAGAGAGAGAGAGAGAGAGAGAGAGAGAGGCAGAGAGATAGAGACACAGAAGCAGAGAGAGAGAGAGTCAGAGAAGCAGAGAGAGAGAGAGACAGAGAAGCAGAGAGAGAGAGAGACAGAGAAGCAGAGAGAGAGAGAGACAGAGAAGCAGAGAGAGAGAGAGAGAAAGAGAAGCAGAGAGAGAGAGACAGAGAAGCAGAGAGAGAGAGATAGTAGAGGGTGCAAAGGGGTCTTGTGTTTGCCAGCGTTAAAGTCTAATTACAGAGAACATGACTGACTTATCATAGTGAGGTGATGAGAGGGCTTTGTTCTCCATGCTCCTGCTAATGGGTGCATAAGGAGATCGAGTGAGTGAGGGAGAAAGGGAGATGGAGTGAGTGAGAGGGAGGGAGGGAGAGAGGGAGATGGAGAGGGAGTGAGGGAGAGATTGGAAGAGGGAGAGTGAGAGAGAGAGCAAGAGAGAGTGAGAGATGGCCAGCCCTGTTGGCTCAGAGAGAAGCACCTCTCACAGTAGGGGCTCTTTGATTAGAAAGGGAAGCTTAGTTAATCCTGTCAACCTGTATTGGAAAAGACTTTGTTTCTGACAGGACCCCAGCAGCCTCACTAACAGCAGACTTTAGCAGCCTCTACTCTTCTGGCATGTCGGGGACACGCACAATGGCTACATTTGGCTCGACGATTTGTACTTTTACAAATGTGTTACAAATTTAGAAAGGGCAGCTTGTATAGTGTGTCTCCCTGCACACACACACACAAACACATAGTAGACATGCACACACACACACACACACACACACACACACACACACACACACACACACACACACACACACACACACACACACATACACACACACACACACACACACACACACACACACACACACACACACACACACACACACACACACACACACACACACACACACACACACACACACACACACACAGATCAATTTCTCTGATATTGTTATCACTATTGAGTTATTGTGCCTCAGTAGGTCTCTAATCGCCATTATATCAGCAGTTTAGAACATACAGTTTAACAAGGCTATGGGTCTTAAAGGGCAATGTATTGTCTGATGTCAGTGTGTTTTGTGTTTGTTGACTTCTCATTCTCTCTGTTTTTCTCAATATTGATTTTTTTTTAAATGTAAAATGTTCTATATCATGTTATGATGCATTAGATTTATACACTTCCATTTAAATATCCTATTTAGCTAGTCAAACTCAATAAAAGACCATAGCAGGCAGCATCAACCAGTGGATGATAGACCATGTTTTACATACTATACACACAGACTAGAATATATATACTGTATATATATGATACATTTATATCATATACTATATATGTAGCTGTGTTATTATTTCATACTGTAACTTCCTTCACATCATTCTTGCCTCTCTTTCTCTCTCCCTCCCCTCTCTCTCTGTATCCCTCTCCTTCCCTCCCCTCTCTCTGTCTGTATCCCTCTCCCTCCCTCCCCTCTCTCTCTGTATCCCTCTCCTTCCCTCCCCTCTCTCTGTATCCCTCTCCTTCCCTCCCCTCTCTCTGTATCCCTCTCATTCCCTCCCCTCTCTCTGTATCCCTCTCCTTACCTCCCCTCTCTCTGTATCCCTCTCCTTCCCTCCCCTCTCTCTGTATCCCTCTCCTTCCCACCCCTCTCTCTGTATCCCTCTCCTTCCCTCCCCTCTCTCTGTATCCCTCTCCTTCCCTCCCCTCTCTCTGTATCCCTCTCCTTCCCTCCCCTCTCTCTGTATCCCTCTCATTCCCTCCCCTCTCTCTGTATCCCTCTCCTTACCTCCCCTCTCTCTGTATCCCTCTCCTTCCCTCCCCTCTCTCTGTATCCCTCTCCTTCCCTCCCCTCTCTCTGTATCCCTCTCCTTCCCTCCCCTCTCTCTGTATCCCTCTCCTTCCCTCCCTTCTCTCTCTGTATCCCTCTCCTTCCCTCCCCTCTCTCTCTCTTTATCCCTCACCTTCCCTCCCTTCTCTCTGTATCCCTCTCCTTCCCTCCCCTCTCTCTCTCTGTATCCCTCTCCTTCCCTCCCCTCTCTCTCTGTATCCCTCTCCTTCCCTCCCCTCTCTCTCTCTGTATCCCTCTCCTTCCCTCCCTTCTCTCTCTGTATCCCTCTCCTTCCCTCCCTTCTCTCTCTATATCCCTCTTCTTCCCTCCCCGCTCTCTCTCTCTGTATCCCTCTCCTTCCCTCCTCTCTCTCTGTATCCCTCTCCTTCCCTCCCCTCTCTCTCTGTATCCCTCTCCTTCCCTCCCCTCTCTCTCTTTATCCCTCTCCTTCCCTCCCTTCTCTCTCTGTATTCCTCTCCTTCCGTCTCTTTAGCCTATATCGAGGATGTGGCGCGCTGTGTGGACCAATCCAAGCGCCTCATCATCGTCATGACACCCAATTATGTGGTGCGGCGTGGTTGGAGCATCTTCGAGCTGGAGACCCGCCTCCGGAACATGCTGGTCACCGGGGAGATCAAGGTGATTCTGATTGAGTGTGCCGAGCTGCATGGCATCATGAACTACCAGGAAGTGGAAGCGCTCAAACACACCATCAAGATGCTGACCGTCATCAAGTGGCGTGGCCCCAAGAGCAACAAGCTCAGCTCCAACTTCTGGAAACACTTGCAGTACGAGATGCCCTTCAAACACATGGAGCCCATCATCAGCAATGAGCAGGTGCTGGACGTCAGCGAGCAGGGCCCTTTCGGCGAGCTCCAGACCGTCTCCGCCATCTCCATGGCAGCCGCCACCTCCACCGCCATGGCCACGGCTCACCCGGACTTGCGGAGCACCTTCCACAACTCCACTGTCAACTACCACACCCAGATGAGGCAGCAGAAACATTACTACCGCAGCTACGAGTACGACATGGCCCCCGGCGGCAGCCTGCCTCCCCTCTCCACCCTGGGTAACCAGCACACCTACTGCAACATCCCTATGACTCTGATCAACGGACAGAGGCCCCACGGCCAGGCCAGGACACCCAGAGAACAGAGCATCGAGGAGGCACACGCCAATAACGCCATGCTACCGCTGCTGCCACGCGAGACCAGTATATCCAGTGTCATCTGGTGACAGCACCAGGCTGGCATAGGGACAGATGGGATATATTGTATGTAGAGGGAGAACTAGCTGGCAGAGTGTGTGGTGGTGGTGGTGTCGGTGGAGGGGGTGTTGCTACGGAGACCGTTAGTGGACTAGAGACAGCTGCTGTGGAATTTGCACCAGGATTCACAGGGGGAAATCATTCCGTCAGACTCAGACCACATTTGTTTGACAAGGACTAAGGAGGATTTGGCGTGAAAAGGAGAACCCGTTTGGTTTGAAATGCCTGTACACACAGAGACCAACGCCGATGTTCACTTACCCAGAAACTCAAGGAATACAGGGTCTTGTACATATATTTGATATTTCTTTTATAGCGTCAGTATTTTTCTGTTGTTTTTCTTTGACCTTTCATTCACCAGTTTTTATCATCAAATTTCTACGTCTGTTTTGATTTATGGTTTGAATTTGTTTGTATTTGGGTATGAAAGTGAAACGATGGTCTGTGAGGTCTGTTGGCTGAACTGTTGTAATTTTGATCTGGACTTGTAGTGCTACTGGTGGTTTGAACTGTTTGTTTTTGAACAGTTATGGCATTGTAGTGGGAACGTTTTGATGTTTCATTCGAAAGAAAATTTCATTTTTTGTTGTCCTGGTTACATAGATGGAATCTTCTTTTATTTGGGACTCTTATTAAACAAAACTAGATTATGCAACAGATGAAGAGGCCTGGGAGTATGCAAGATATGAATAGATGAACCGACCCATCAGGACACTATAGAGACTGGTGCTAGACTTGGTGTGCAAGTGTTGCAGCTCTCGCAAACATGCTCTTTTGAAAAGACAGCCTTTCTGTTCAGCTTAAAAGAGACATATATCACCCTAAAAACAACTATGTGTATTATTTTATGAGAAAGTATATTTTTGTAACAAAAATATTTGCTTGGAAGTACATACTTATTCACATTTCACTAATGACAGAAATGGAGTAACATGCATTTGTAACATGCATTCTGTTTTCTACATTATTTTGCTATGCAGTTCCCTAATTGCATAGCAGACAAAGTGGATGTTTGAGTCCTTCACTAAATATCTTATCTTAGTGGAAAGATGAAAAAATATAAAATAATTTGAGATGTTTTCATCAAGTCCTAATATCATTGTTGGGTAGGGGGGTGTATATTTGTGTTTCGAAGACTTTTCCATAACAGAGGAGTGTGCATAGTAACTAGATGTTTTCATCAAGTCCTAATATCATTGTTGGGTGGGGGGGTGTATATTTGTGTTTCGAATACTTTTCCATAACAGAGGAGTGTGCATAGTAACTAGATGTTTTCATCAAGTCCTAATATCATTGTTGGGTGGGGGGTGTATATTTGTGTTTCGAAGACTTTTCCATAACAGAGGAGTGTGCATAGTAACTAGATGTTTTCAACCTATGATATATGTCAATGCATTTAAAAAGAAGAAACACTGTTCACACTCGAAAACGTTCATCAAAGCAGATTCGTGTGAAGTATCTTCATTTCCCCACCGCACATGAATACCAGATAACCTCGACGTAGTGCCTCCCTGATTTCTATGGAGAAGGACAGCAGCCATTTGGAAAAGACGACACACTGAACACAGTTGACTTCTAAGATATGTTCAGTGTGTTGTTGTCAATATGTTCCTAGAAGAAGAAATGTTTAGCATACCATGTGACAGTCTGTCAAACGGACCAAAATACAGGAGCAAATCATCGAGTTCCACCCAAGACAAATGTATCTCCACACACAGTCACAAATAAATGCACATCCATTTTGATTCCTCTAAAATTCAACTTAAACCCCTTCAAATATCCAATGGTCCGTAGTGGTACGGGAAAAGGCAAGATTATCCTCATTATTCTTCAAGCAAGTGAGACCAAAGCTAAAATTGTGCTTGTGAAGAAAAAATATCTGAAATCCACACCACATGATCCACATTAGGGCTTGTTTTAGGGCTTGTTTTAGGGCTTGTTTTAGGGCTTGTTTTAGGGCTTTACCAATGTCTTTGGTTAGTTTCAGATTGGCCAAAATATGATGTCATGAAGTCCAATTAAGCAACGATAAGAGCTACTCAAAGACCCCAACGTTGTTTTTTTACCAGGACTTGATAAAGCCTGGTTGGGAGGCACTTTAGTGGGGAGATTAGGCCTGTGTTGGGTCGGTCCTGACACAACGCATGTCCCTATAACGTTGCCATGGTTACACTGATGTAAACAGTCTCCAAGGGAACCTCAGAAAGAAATAAAGTGAGAGACTGTGCTCTCATACAATCCACAATCATTTCATACATAGTTCTTGTAGTGCCACACATTATGCACAGTATTAACCCATACACAATGAGTCTGTAAGAGATGTCTATGTCCCCCTCGGTCTGCAAAAATGATTGCTTTTTCAATTTCCCTTTGGTTTAACTTTTCAAAGTGTTGGTCTTTTTCTTCAATGTACTGTACTCAGTTGGCTGCTTGTTATATCACTGAGAACAACGTCAATTTCCAACTGTCATACCTGCCTGACCCAACAGAAAACACAGTAACGTTTGATACATTCAAGACAGAGCTCCTTTAAGGTGTGGATTTCTTGTATTCTATGACATTGTGTATATAAATCAAAAATGATAATAAGATGAAGACAATCTAGCCACATTCATAAAAAAAGAAGTTTGCATTTTCAGAGTGAGTGGCAAACTTGTTTTATGAACCTTTCTGGTAATCATAATAATGATATTAATGATGATCATAATTAATAATATATAGCACAGAATTATTCCAGGCACTTTCACCATTTTGAGACAAGATTACGGTTCTGTTGTCTCTCCTGTTTCTGATTCATTTCGTTTTTTATTATGTACCTGCAATGTTAATTAAAGAGATACTATTATTATTAATAATAAAAACACATTTAATAATTGTTCTTTAGACCTCTCTACTTGCATCTTGACATCAACAGTCTTGTTATGATGGGACACCAAATCAAATGCTGATTGCAATTGTAGATTTTCATATAAAGTAAATGTCACTTTTAAAAGTTAATATTCTGTTAAACTCATATCCAAATAATGTTGTTGCCTCGTATACTCGTATTTGTGGCCGAAGCATAAATAGGAGGGGGGAAAAAGCACTTCAAAAACCTCACCTCAAACTTGTATCTCAAATAGTTTAAAAACCGCTTGCTATTTCCTCATAGAGCATGATGTAATCTCCCTGAGGAAGAGTTGGCCAATCAGTGTTCTACTTGCATGAATATGTTTAATGACCGATATATACCCACACCATTCTACCAGTCTGTTGTTGGGGTACACAGCACAAAAAAACTGCTTTTTAACATATTCAATTAAAACATTTTGGAAGGAAAACTATTTAATTCTAGGTCATATTTAATAGAAATGTGGAACCACTGGGCACTTAATGAATCACTTATAATGTAGTTATGATGTAGTTCCTCTCCCATTACACATTAATAACCATATTACAATGTCCTAACTCACATAATAAGATTTCATATTGATTACATAAGCTTCTGCTAAATTCCTACTCCACTGTTTGGTGTTGAGATATGTTGGGAAACTGTATGTTGCAGGAAAACACTGTAATCCTGAACCCCGGATAGATCCAACCGTCACTGCAATGTTGCCCCCCCCCCCGACGCTGGCTGTGACGGCAGAATCCAGGCCACTATACCGGACCGCAGCAGCAGCTAAGATTGTGATAATGTCTGTACATCACACATACACACACATAAACACACATAAACACACACACACACACACAAACACACACACACACACACACACACACACACACACACACACACACACACACACACACACACACACACACACACACACACACACACACACACACACACACACACACACACACACACACACACACACACACATAAACAAACACACACACATAAACAAACACACACACACACACATAAACAAACACACACACACACACACATACACACACACACACACTCTCAAATATTATGGATGTGTCAGTGTTCACAGGCCTTCAGACTGTACGACTTCAACCTCCCAACGTCTGCCTTTGATGAATTTCTATCCAACTCTTCCTTTCCCCTCCTTGCCCCTTTCGACTTCACCCTTTCCCAGTCCCCTCCCACTCACAAGGCAGGCAATACACTTGACCTCGTCTTTACTAGAGGCTGTTGACCCACTAATCTCCCAGCAACCCCCCTCCAGGTCTCTGATCACTACTTTGTTTCCTTTTCTGTCTCCCTCTCCCTCTCCTCTAACCCTAGCCACTCAGCCCCTACCCAGTCAGGCTTCAAGACGGGTCACTCAACCGAGACTACTCTTCCCTGTGTCACGGAGGCTGTTCGCTCTGCCAAAGCTGACTCTGTCCTCTGTTCTCATCCTCCTAGATCTATCCGCTGCCTTCGACACCGTGACCCATCAGATCCTCCTCTAGACCTGGCTGGGCGTCTCTGCCAAAGCTGACTCTGTCCTCTGTTCTCATCCTCCTAGATCTATCCGCTGCCTTCGACACCGTGACCCATCAGATCCTCCTCTAGACCTGGCTGGGCGTCTCTGCACATTCTTGGATTGCATCCTACCTGGCAGGCTGCTCCTACCAGGTGACGTGGAGAGGATCAGTCTGCACAACATAATCTCACTACTGGTGTCCCCCAGGGCTCAGTTCCAGGCCCTCTCCTCTTCTCTCTACACTAATTCACTCAGCTCCGTCATATCCTCACATGGTCGACTACAGCTCGGCATTCAACACCATAGTACCCTCCAAGCTCGTCATCAAGCTCGAGACCCTGGGTCTCGACCCCGCCCTGTGCAACTGGGTACTGGACTTCCTGACGGGCCGCCCCCAGGTGGTGAGGGTAGGCAACAACATCTCCTCCCCGCTGATCCTCAACACGGGGGCCCCACAAGGGTGCGTTCTGAGCCCTCTCCTGTACTCCCTGTTCACCCACGACTGCGTGGCCACGCACGCCTCCAACTCAATCATCAAGTTTGCGGACGACACAACAGTGGTAGGCTTGATTACCAACAACGACGAGACGGCCTACAGGGAGGAGGTGAGGGCCCTCGGAGTGTGGTGTCAGGAAAATAACCTCACACTCAACGTCAACAAAACTAAGGAGATGATTGTGGACTTCAGGAAACAGCAGAGGGAACACCCCCTATCCACATCGATGGAACAGTAGTGGAGAGGGTAGCTAGTTTTAAGTTCCTCGGCATACACATCACAGACAAACTGAATTGGTCCACTCACACTGACAGCGTCGTGAAGAAGGCGCAGCAGCGCCTATTCAACCTCAGGAGGCTGAAGAAATTCGGCTTGTCACCAAAAGCACTCACAAACTTCTACAGATGCACAATCGAGAGCATCCTGGCGGGCTGTATCACCGCCTGGTACGGCAACTGCTCCGCCCTCAACCGTAAGGCTCTCCAGAGGGTAGTGAGGACTGCACAACGCATCACCGGGGGCAAACTACCTGCCCTCCAGGACACCTACACCACCCGTTGTTACAGGAAGGCCATAAAGATCATCAAGGACATCAACCACCCGAACCACTGCCTGTTCACCCCGCTATCATCCAGAAGGCGAGGTCAGTACAGGTGCATCAAAGCTGGGACCGAGAGACTGAAAAACAGCTTCTATCTCAAGGCCATCAGACTGTTAAACAGCCACCACTAACAGTGAGTGGCTGCTGCCAACACACTGTCATTGACACTGACCCAACTCCAGCCATTTTAATAATGGGAATTGATGGGAATTATGTAAATATATCACTAGCCACTTTAAACAATGCTACCTTATATAATGTTACTTACCCTACATTATTCATCTCATATGCATATGTATATACTGTACTCTACATCATCGACTGCATCCTTATGTAACACATGTATCACTAGCCACTTTAACTATGCCACTTTGTTTACTTTGTCTACACACTCATCTCATATGTATATACTGTACTCGATACCATCTACTGTATGCTGCTCTGTACCATCACTCATTCATATATCCTTATGTACATATTCCTTATCCCCTTACACTGTGTATAAGACAGTAGTTTTGGAATTGTTAGTTAGATTACTTGTTGGTTATCACTGCATTGTCGGAACTAGAAGCACAAGCATTTCGCTACACTCGCATTTAACATCTGCTAACCATGTGTATGTGACAAATAAAATGTGATTTGATTTGATTTGATTTGGTCTCTCCTATCATTGCTATATTTTTCTCCTTCCCGGATTCTGACACCCAGGTGGCGAAACACATCTCTGCGTGCTTGCCAGATATCTCAGCTTGGGTGTCGGCCCACCACCTCAAGCTCAACCTCGACAGGACGGAGCTGCTCTTCCTCCCGGGGAAGACCTGTCCGCTCCAAGACCTCTCCGTCACAGTTCACAACTCCACGGTGTCCCCTCCCAGAGTGCAAAGAACCTTGACCCTGGACAATACCCTGTCATTCTCCTGCAGGTTCCTGCTCTACAACATCCGTAGAGTACAACCCTGCCCCTCACACAGGAAGTTACACAGGTCCTAATCCAGGCACTTGTCATCTCCCGTCTGGACTACTGCGACTCGCTGTTGGCTGTGCTCCCTGCTTGTGTCATCAAACCCCTGCAACTTATCCAGAACGTTGCAGCTCGCCCAGTGTTCAACCCTCCCAAATTCTCCCATGTCACCCCACTCCTCCGCACACTCCTCTCGCATCCACTACAAGACCATGGTACTTGCCAACGGAGCAGTAAGAGGAACTGTTCCTCCCCTTTCCCCCCCTTTTGTGAACTAACACTCACTCATTTCCCCTTTACTAGTTCTGACTTTGCTGATAGCCACTTTATTGAGGAAAAGTGTACTTATTGTGACTGTAATGTGTGGTGGTCCCACCTAGTCTCTCCGGGTAAGAGCGTCTGCTAAATGACTAACATGTCAAATGTAAATGGGGGGTGGGGGGCTGCACTCACTTTAAAAGGCACCTTTCTGCACTGAAACATTCCATCCAAGGGAATGCATAGTCGGTTCCTCCGTTTGTTTTGATTCGTGCCTGTTGCCACAGCAATCATTTCCTGCAAATAAGTGTTTGAATGTTGGTGGTGTCTACTAAGTGTCTGGAACTCTATTAGAGGGATGCAACACACACACACACACACACACACACACACACACACACACACACACACACCAAAGTACTGTAATCATGGATGTGTCAGTGTTCCGACAATGAGGGGCTACTGCACTTCCTTTAAAAGCCACCTTTCTCCTCTGAAACATTCCAACCAAGGGAATGCATTGTCGGTTCCTGTGTTTTTTTTAAACATTGTGCCTGTTGCCACAGCAACCATGCCCTCACAAGTGAATGTTTGAATGTTGGTGGCAGAAGGTGTGCTTGCTGGGTTGGGGGGCTTCGAGAGGGAGTGGGGGGGGGGTAAACTGGAAAGGTGGAGGTGCTGCTATTGTGGAGGAGTAACCCCCTAAACACCAGTTCACCAACAGCCTGTGTTTGCATTGTGATCAGGCTGCATGGGTAATTGGCTGGCTCCAGAGAATACCGACCAACCAGGGAGCAGCAATCCTCCATATTTGGGCCTAATTAAGCTAATTAAATGAGGTCTGTGCACCATACGGAGGGAGAGAGGGAGGCATGCTCCATCATTCACACGAGATCTAAACATAAACGTTGAGCCGTAAAGTACGCAATGTTTATCCTGTATTTGTTCATTCGTACTAGACAGATAGGCTTTTAGAAATAACAGACTGACATGACACATTCTACTGGCCCTGTGTGATGAGTCATATCTCAGTACTGGTTTCCTGTCAGCAGTCGAGTATTGATCGCATGACCGTGTGTGTAGGATGTGATGACATGACACACAAACATATATTTCATCATTTCTTGAAATACATTTTAAAGAAAGAATGGTAAGAATAGAAGCTTTTGAAGATCTTCTTTACTGGTAAATGGTTCCAGTATGTTAGTGCGTATTATGTGTAAGGTGTGCTGTATATATTTTGTGTTGTGTAGTGTCTGTGAGTCATGGTTTGTGTGTGTACATATTTTTTGCGCTGAGAGGAGGGGCCAGTTGTTTATGGCTCCCGCGTGAACTGCTGACGCTGACCGGTTCCCTCCTGGGTGAGCAGAGCAGAGCAGTACAGGAGTCATAACTCAGTGGACTGCTATTAAACCTGAAGACAACAATCAATACGACTCCTCATTCTGCCTAGCGACTCACTGAATCAGCCAGGGACCCGTCGGTCCGTCGGCGAATCAGCATAAATCAGGTGAGTCAATGCGCTGCTGCAAAACATCCCAAGAACGCTCCACTTGTAAGACCTCACATCACCTGGCCTTGCGGTGAAACCAGCCAAACATCCTTGAAGAAATAACTGTTAATCTTCTGCCGCTCCTGTCCATCTCTCTCTCTCTCTCTCTCTCTCTCTCTCTGTCTCTCTCTCTGTCTCTCTCTGTCTCTCTCTCTCTCTCTGTCTCTCTCCCTGTCTCTCTCTCTCTCTCTCTCTCTCTCTCTCTCTCTCTCTCTCTCTCTCTCTCTCTCTCTCTCTCTCTCTCTCTGTCTCTCTCTCTCAATCTCTCTCTCTCTCTGTCTCTCTCTCTCTCTCTCTGTCTCTCTGTCTCTCTGTCTCTCTCTCTGTCTCTCTGTCTCTCTCTCTCTCTCTCTCTCAATTTCAATTCAATTCAATTCAAGGGGCTTTATTGGCATGGGAAACATGTGTTAACATTGCCAAAGCAAGTGAGGTAGACAACATACAAAGTGAATATATAAAGTGAAAAACAAAAAAAATTAACAGTAAACATTACACATACAGAAGTTTAAAAACAGTAAAGACATTACAAATGTCATATTATATATATATATATACAATGTACAAATAGTTAAAGGACACAAGATAAAATGAATAAGCATAAATATGGGTTGTATTTACAATGGTGTTTGTTCTTCACTGGTTGCCCTTTTCTCGTGGCAACAGGTCACAAATCTTGCTGCTGTGATGGCACACTGTGGAATTTCACCCAAAAGAAATGGGAGTTTTTCAAAATTGGATTTGTTTTCGAATTCTTTGTGGATCTGTGTAATCTGGGGGAAATATGTCTCTCTAATATGGTCATACATTGGGCAGGTTAGGAAGTGCAGCTCAGTTTCCACCTCATTTTGTGGGCAGTGAGCACATAGCCTGTCTTCTCTTGAGAGCCATGTCTGCCTATGGCGGCCTTTCTCAATAGCAAGGCTATGCTCACTGAGTCTGTACATAGTCAAAGCTTTCCTTAATTTTGGGTCAGTCACAGTGGTCAGGTATTCTGCCGCTGTGTACTCTCTGTGTAGGGCCAAATAGCATTCTAGTTTGCTCTGTTTTTTTGTTAATTCTTTCCAATGTGTTAAGTAATTATCTTTTTGTTTTCTCATGATTTGGTTGGGTCTAATTGTGCTGTTGTCCTGGGGCTCTGTAGGGTGTGTTTGTGTTTGTGAACAGAGCCCCAGGACCAGCTTGCTTAGGGGACTCTTCTCCAGGTTCATCTCTCTGTAGGTGATGGCTTTGTTATGGAAGGTTTGTGAATCGCTTCCTTTTAGGTGGTTGTAGAATTTAACGGCTCTTTTCTGGATTTTGATAATTAGTGGGTATCGGCCTAATTCTGCTCTGCATGCATTATTTGGTGTTTTACGTTGTACACGGAGGATATTTTTGCAGAATTCTGCGTGCAGAGTCTCAATTTGGTGTTTGTCCCATTTTGTGAAGTCTTGGTTGGTGAGCGGACCCCAGACCTCACAACCATAAAGGGCAATGGGCTCTATG